>NC_092279.1:29303837-29558837 GCF_036320965.1 Panulirus ornatus
TCCGGGAAGACACTAGCGATATTCACTCAGGGAAGACGCTAACGATATTCACTCAGGGAAGACGCCAACGACGTTCACGCTTAGGGAAGACACTTAATATTCGCTGAGGGATCACTTAACGATATTCACTTAGGGAAGACACTAACGATATTCACGTAGGGAAGATATTGACGATATTCACGAGGGAGACGAGTAGCGATAATACTGTAGGGGAGACAGTAGTGGTGTTCACGTAGGAGGACAGTAGTGGTCTGGTGGGTAAGGTAACGAATGGTCCGACACTTTCCTCAGACCTTCAGACGCCACTCACCCAGGAGAGTTAATGTTCAGGTCCGATCCCCATAACACACTAGCCTGTGTATTAAGAAGATACCCGACCGTTATTCACATGAGAACCTGGGTAATTGCCCAGACTGTTTTCTCTTGGGAAAGACAAAAAAATGATGATAATTACCCACTTCGTGTATGAAGACGAAGTACTGGGACAGAATATCCTGTCATTACTTATATAATAACAAACGTGATATTCTTATGGCAATATTTAGGCAATACTTCTCAAGGTGGTATAATGGTCGCACGATATTCTCCGTATATAAACAAAGTTCATATGGGTAGGACACTTTAGTCCAGTTTCCTGAACAGCCCATTATTCAAGCAATAACAACGCTGAACGCTTGGTATTCAAACATTATTCATATAAAGATATTATTCATACGATATTCCAGCACGTCGAAATGCAATGGGCCAATACGTACACGGGTCCTGGTTTGGTGTGGTGCGAAAGTCGGGATGCTGGGTTGTGGTGCGAGAGTTGGGACTGCAGTGTGGTGATGTGACAGTCAGGGACGCCGGTGCGGTTTGGTGTGGTGGTACGACAGTGGGGGACTTCGGTTAGGTGTGGTGGTGGTACGACAGTGGGGACGGTGGTGTGGTGCGGTGGTTGTACGACAGTGGGGGACGGTGGTGTGGTGCGGTGGTGTTACGACAGTGGGGGACGGTGGTGTGGTGCGGTTGTGGTACGAGTGGGGACGGTGGTGTGGTGCGGTGGTGTTACGAGTGGGGACGGTGGTGCTGTGTGGTTGTGTGATAGACTGAGGACGCCGGTGAGGTAGACAGCGTCGAAGGAGCCAGTGACACTTTTCTTAGCCCTGGGGGTGTGGGCGTGCCAGAGGGACGCCCACTGGTATGTTTGTCCTCTTTCTACCCTTCCTGTCTCTCCTCCTCATGAGCAAGACTCCCTGCCATCTCCCCAGGCCCCTCCTGGCTTCCCTCTGACTGTAGACCTTCCCTGCCATGTTCGTATGGCTGCCTCTCCTGCAGGAAGGCGACAGGTGGCGGCTGGGGCATAGTGTACCGGTGCCGCAGGCGACATGCTTGCCAGATGCACCAATGTCCAGGTCACCCGCGGCTCCACCCCTGCCGCCCCCACCACACCTCCGCACGCCCCTCCTCCCTCTCCCACCACACCTGCTTCTCATGACGGACAAAGGACGGGCCCTGCTCCTGCAACATTCCTCTGGCCTCTAACATCACCAGTTTTCTCCTCCTTTGGCCAATTTGCGGGTGGATCTTGTTCTGCCCCACCGCTCACCTGACCTGCCCAGGTCCTGGCCGTGTGCCTCACCTCCAGCACACCAACACACACACACACACACACACACACACACACACACACACACCAGTCCTGAACCTTCTCCCTCACACCTTCTCTATACACGTGATCCTCAACCCCCCACCACCACCACTGCTGAGGCATACCTTTTAATCCACACACACAAAAAAGATCGTGCTTAGAGATGGTACAAAGGGCCATTATTGTATTTCTAGGTCCATGAGACTGCTTGTATGGCACACCAGTTGGTTCATACAGTCTTTTTAAGTCACGCTGAGAAGTTTCAGAAATTGCTTGTTATGGTCCAGTAGGGAGGGAGGCCTTCAGCCTTGTCATGTAGACCCATGTTGTTAGTCTAACACCAACGGAATCATTGTTGACGCTAGCCAGCTGGTGGTTTGTCTGACACAAAGAAAAGATATCTGTAACGCTAGACAGTTGGGTACTATATGCCGAACCAGATATCGTAGGAGGCTACACATGAGAATTTCACAAGACATCTTTGGAAGTTCAATTATATACATGTGTATCTGGGTGGATTAGGCCATTCCTCGTCTGTTTCCTTGCGCTACATCGCTAACGCGGGAGACGGCGATTGAGTGTAATGAACAAATGAATGAATATATAAGTCTTTGAAGTGACTCCTGTGTATTGAGTCCTGGTGTCACATACGTGTGATACAAACCAGACGTAATATTTCTGGTCCTGATCACGCGCGGTCCACGGTGCTGGTGGATGTCACCTGTGCTGCTGACTGCCTAGGGGGCGTTACATGTGTTACTGGAACGTGTGACAGGAAGACTCCGCTTCATGTGTACGTCCAGTTGTTGCCTGTCTTCGCCTCCTGCACCCATCGACACAGGTAGTGGTCCACAGTGTCGTGAGGGTGACATTAAAAGAACTTCAGTGTTTTGATGTGTAAGATGTTTTCCAGGATGTAAATTCATGGGAGCATTTTTTTTTTTTTTTTACCAAGCTGGAGGAAGGGTTTATGAAGTCGTTATTCACTTCAGCCAAGACTTGTGGTAAAAGCTTGTCAGGAAGATTATGTATGTTTTTTTAAATAGAAACTTTTTTTTCCATGGTATTGTTGTGGGCTAAATCTGATCCCTTTTTCAAGTGTATATTGCAGTGCTTTCACAGGCTGGGGCCAGATTGAAAGCAAACAGCTTTGATGGGGGGGAAAATGCATCTCCCAAACCCCGATAATGTTTCTCTTGACTCCACTCGCCTTGATAGTGACTTCACGTACGCCTCCTGGGAGATTTGCCTGTTATTATATGCAAATTTTATACGCTTATGATAACAGCATTGTTTGTTAAGGTGGGGAAACCATGGGTGCTGTAAGTCGTATTAATTGTGGATTTTTTTTATTTTCGTTAAAGGTTTTGGTTGATTTCATTCGGGTAAGTGTTTGTTGGGGGTTGTTAGGTTATAGGTTGTGGAGTTGTGGAATGTCGAAGTTTTTAATAGTTTGCGACTGTCAAGTGTGTTTTTGATATGAAGTGCGATCGTGGGGTGGAGGAAGGTATTATAGATGGGATAGTAAGTTGTGAAGTGTTTAGTGAGTCAGGTGTTGAATGCAAGCCGATCAGGTGTGTGAGGCGTTCGATAAGCGGAAAAACACAGGACGAAGTAATCAAGAAAACCATCATCCATCTCTTTGGGTATTGCATTCACAACCTTGTTCTCGGTGTTGTGTGAATACAACTGATATTCCGTTCTGTCGGTGTTCCGTTGGTATATTTAGACTACATGTAGGAGTTACTGTACGTGTAGGTGTTACGGACAATGATTCAATATTGTGAACACTGTGTGCGTGTCAGTGGCTTTCGGTGATATTCGCCTTTCTGTACAGGGAAGAGCATTCAGTGTGTGTGTGTGGGTGGGTGGGTGGATGTAGCATTGTGATGTTACCATATAGCTTTTGAGGAACTTTTATTAGCTGTGTTTGGCCTGCGTGGAAGTCGTTAATATAGTCTTAAAAAGGATTGTTGAGGTCAGCGCTGACATATGGCGCAGAACTGTATTTATAGATATGATCAGAACAGAAACAGATAATACTTGCATGTTATTGGCCTCTAAAGAGTAAAGATATATAGATAGATAGATAGATAAGAAATTTTCTAGCACCTTGCTGTAAAGGGTTAATTGTTTTGACATATATGACACTAGGAGACTGATAATTTCTGTTTTCGGAAGCATATACTCGTTACAGGTGTGTGTGTGTGTGTGTCGGGGGTAGGGACAGCTAGTGGTGGTCATGCTCACACTATACGTGCCGTGAGGTGGAGGTTGGAGTAGGGGAGGGTGAGGCCTGACGTTAGGTCAGGGGAGACAGCTTTGTTCCTCTGACCCCTTGACCCGACCCCTGCATACCACGGCTCATCTTCACCCCTCCACACACACACACACACACACACACACACACACACACACACACACACACACAGCCCACTGCCTTTCCACATGGGTCTCTCTCTCTCTCTCTCTCTCTCTCTCTCTCTCTCTCTCTCTCTCTCTCTCTCTCTCTCTCTCTCTCACACACACACACACACACACACACACACACACACACACGCACACACACACACACTGTGAGTGCAGCTCTCCCGCCTCCCTCCCACTGAACACGGACCATCTTCAGCTCCTCAGGTCATGCCCCTCGACCGGTGCAACTTCGCCCGGGTACCTACCGTGCCTCCTCCCGGAGCGGGTTCGCTCCTTGGCATAACTGGTGGTGGGCATCTGCTCCTCCTACGTCAGGAGCGTGGCGGCTCGTTAAGATACCTCCTGCAGTTTATGGCCGACATGAAAGTATCGGTGTCGAGTGTTGGCCTCTGGGGTACCGTAGTGTGTGTGTGTGTGTGTGTGTGTGTACCTGCTGGTGGTAGGGGCGTCGTTGTGAGCCTGTCATCACCAGTGCTGTGAGCTCACAACACAACCACACAGGTCACTGTACTCTGAACTTGAGTCAGTCATGGATGTTACGGTCTATATGCATTATGATGGTAGACTCACAAGCTTGACCCATGCACCATGTGAGAATTTTCTCCTCACCACAAAGTTACACACACACACACACACACACACACACACACACACACAACACACACACACACACACATGTGCGTGTGTGTGTATATATATATATATATATATATATATATATATATATATATATATATATATATATATATATATACACATTAATGTGTGCGTGTGTGTGTATGTTTATACATTTTCTTGCGAGAGAAGGGAAAACGAATACTAGTTTTGTGTGTTTTTGGTAGGTAAAAGGGGAACTGAAACATTCCAAAGGTGGGACCAGAAGAAGGAGCCATGTCAGGAGTGCACATTCTCCTCGAAGCCTCAGGCTGGGATGTCTGAATGTGTGTGGATGTAACCAAGATCAGAAGATAGGAGAGAGAGAGAGAGAGAGAGAGGTGGTGTGTTTTAGGAGAGAGGAACTTGGATGTTCTGGCTCTGAGTGACACCCAGGCCAGTAGAAAGAGAGAAGAATGGTTTGGGAATGACCTAGGGGTAAAGACGGGTACGTAAGTGGGCGAGAGCAATGGAAGGGGGAAGCATTTTAGGTGGAGGAGTGAAGGGAACATGCTCGAGTATAAGGAAGTAAATGTTCCAGACTGAGGTGGATGAGAATGAAAGTGGATTGTGAGACGAGGCTTATTCTCAGTATTTATATGCACCTGGTTGTGGGAGGAGTCAGGAAGTGAGGCAAGTACCTTTTTGGAGGAGCTGAGGGAGTGCGTCACCAGCTCTGATGTATGTGATCAGGTTGTAGCTGGTGGTGGTGGTGGGAGGTTCACATGCCAGAGTGGATGACGTCGCAGTGGAGGGTGTTGCTTGGGGTGGGGGTGTCCAGAGTTGCGTGCTGAAAACGAATTAGTGTTTGTGAATACAGTGCTTGGTTTGAAAAGGTGCATATGCAAGTATATATGTGCGTCATTGGGATTGATGATACGTGGGTCTGTGGGATTAATGATCGCGTGGTCATTATTAGGTAATGTAATAGTTGTGCAAATGAGAGATAGTTGGATGTGAAAGTGTTGAGGCAGACAGTTCGTGGGATGTTTGATCATTTCCTGGTGGAGGCGAGCGTGAAAGTTTCGTGTGGCTTGAGGAGGAAAGGTAATGACGTGGGTGTATATGGAGAAAGTAGTAAGATCATCAGCAGATGACAAAATGTTGTCATTGTGAGACTAAGCTCAGGTGGTGGGTACTATTGGCGTTTTGGCTTTCTGTGGAGGTATTAATCATGTGAATGGCAAAGTTTGTGGCCAAAGATTTGGACACAGAGTAGAACACTTGTGTCTTAGAATAAGGAAAAAAAATAGAGCCTTTTAGATATAGGTCTAAACAGACCTTGGAAAAAAATATCACAAAACCTTATTGTTAATAACAAAATACCTGATATGTTAAGTCTCTATCCACTTTTTGTGTAACTAGTCAGTAAAACTTACCTTGTGTCACTGTGTAGTGTATGTAAGGGATCACCTACAGTGAATCAAGTTTTTCTTTAATATCTTAGGTAATATCAACCCGCTAGGGTCTTAACTATGATCCTCCGTGACCTCCGTAATCCTTTTGCGCTACCGCTCACATGATGAACATGGGGTGCACAATGTGTGTACCGTGGTTACAGGCACAAATCAAATCAGTGAGGAGAGAATGGTGAAAATGGGTGAGCTAGGGGAAAAGAAGCTTGTTCGTGGAGATACCGTGGATGAGGAATGGTATAAGGTGAGGGTAAAAGAAGCCAGAGGAGTGGCTGAGAAATGGAAGATGTATAGGGAGGCATTACTTATGTCAGGCGGAAGGTAGGATGTGGGCTTTTGAGAGGGGTAGTGTGTGGTGGGATGAAGAAATCTGGTTTCCTATGAATGAAAAGAAGAATTGTATGTGCGCCACCTGCAGGGAACGCGTGCGGTTGATTTTGGTATGTAAGAGAAAACGGCAGGAGGTAAAGAGAAAGGTGCAGGGGCTGAAAAAGAGGACAAATGAGAAACGGGGTGAGGGAGTATCGACAGACTTATGGGAGAACCAGAAAATTGTTTTGGAAAGAGGTTAGTATTGTGAGAACAAGAGAACATATAGGGACATCAGTGAGGGAAGCAGATGATGAAGAAGTTAAGAAGAGATGGAGAGAGTATTTTGAAGGACTGTTGAATGTGTTAGACGACAGACGTGGAGTCATGGCAAGTGCTTTAGTGGAAAGAGAAAGGTGAAAGCCTTTGCATAAGATTAGGAGTGGTTGGAGAGGATGGAATTGCAATTGAATTTCTTAAGAGAGGGGGTGACAGGGTTGTTGAATGGTTAATCAGCATTTTCACTGTATATGTGGCTGAAGGTAAGGTGACTGAGAGCTGGCGGAATGACTGCAAAGTGGCATTGCATGTAGGCAAGAGGGACGAAAGTGAATGCTCAAATTGCAGAGGTGTAAGATGTATGGAAGAGTGGCGATTGAGAGGGTGGTGGCATGCACTCAGCATCAGACTGGGGGAGTCGTGTGGGTAGGAGTGGTAGATGATGTGTCGACCAGATGTTTGCTCTTAAGAAAATGTATATATATAGAGAGAGAGAGAGAGTGAGAGCTTTTTTATGCGTCATTTCTGAATCTGGAGAAATCGAGAGTTGCTAGAGATGCTTTGTGAAAGATGTTTTGTGGATACATGATGTGGGAGGAAAACTGCTAGTTACTGAGAGGAATTTTTGTCGAGAGGTTAAGGCATGTGTGAGAGAGTAGGAGAAGAGGAAGGTGGGTGGCTCCAGGGGAAGGTGGATCTGCGTTAGGGAGGTGTGATGTCGCCATGGCTGTTTAGTCTGTCAGTGGGTGGAGTGGTGAGGGAGATGAATGTGTGGATCTCGGAGTGAGGGACAGGTCTACCGTATGCTTGTTGGGGGGTGAGTCTGTTGCTGTTGGCTGAGGACATGGCTCCGGCGGCTGACGCGAGTGTGAAACTGCAGAAGCTGGTTTACAGTTTGAGAGTGTGTGCGTGTGTGTGTGTGTGTGAAAGTGGGAGTCTGAGAGTTATTATGATTTGAAGTAAGTTAATGCGGTTCAATAGGAGAGAGAGAGAGAGAGAGAGAGAGAGAGAGAGAGAGAGAGAGAGAGAGAGAGAGAGAGAGAGAGAGAGGCTGATTTGAGTGCGAGTGTGAATGTAGAACTTGGAAGACGTGGACTGTTTTAGATACCTGGCTGTGGACGTGGGAGTTGATGTAAAACACGGGGCGATTAAGGAGCAAAAATTCTTACAAGCATTGAAGATAGTGTAGAGAGAGAGAGAGAGAGAGAGAGAGAGAGAGAGAGAGAGAGAGAGAGAGAGAGAGAGAGGTCACAGTATTTGTAAGAAGGTTAAAGACAGTTATGTGTGATGGTGCAGCAGTCCCAGTGGTTGAGGGTAAGAGTCGTGGGTTATATAACATATAGAAATGACAGAAGGGTCCATGTGTTAGGAAGGAAATGCTTAAGGACTCTATGTTATGTGAAGGAATTATGTCTTGTACTTATTTACGAGTGCGTACGACAGGATCTTGCTTAAAAAGACAAGGCAGACTCGGATCACTAACCACAGGAAAAATCGAGAAATATAGAGAACGAGTTCTGTGAGTTACGTGTTGTCATGTGTTACGTTTGAAATAGACAAATTATTTTCATGGAGTGAATGCCAACGGCTCTCGTGTGCGTAAGGTAGAAAGAAAGGACAGCAACCTGGGTCAGATGAGTGAAACTTGTCAGCCACGGCTCACCGCGAAGCCGTCTCTCACTTTCCCAGTATCCAAGCAGGTAGCGCTGATGATACCTACCTAGGCGCTGGCTGCCTACCACCTACTAACAGGAGAGAGTTGTGGTAGATGAGTAAAGAGAGAGCTAGACCGAGTCTGCTGGAATGGTTTGGACATACAGAGAGGATGATTGACGAGAGACGGAAAAAGAGGATATATATTTTAGAACAAGGGCAATGGGGAGACAGAGAAGGGTGGAGTGAAACAGGAGGGTGTGAGGCGTGCATAGAAGAAAACGAATTGGAACGATGTGTATACACGGGGCAACGTCATGTCATTGGGTTGAACTAGGGCCGTAGGAAATCAAGGGAAACCACTGAAAGGTCTGTGGGGCTTTGGTTTGGATAGGCTGTGATATAGACGCGTAATTCATGACAGATATACAGTGGATTTGTAGGAAATGAGGCCATTCTTTGCGATCTAATATATATATATATATATATATATATATATATATATATATATATATATATATATATATATATTGTTTTTGTATGTATTTGTACGGATAGAAATTATGTATGTACGCAACCAGATATAGATGTTACCGGACTCCGCCTGCATTTGGGTACATCGCGAGTGAAAAGTCACGTTTAGCGAAGCTGTATCATCGTCAGTGGGTGGAGGGCGGTGCAGTCTTCTCATGGAAGTTCTCGCTCCAAAGGAGTCCATTGTCTCCCAGCTACTGATTGTAGCGCAGCTCTGAGGCTGTAGTAAACCTCGTGGAAGAGAAGAAGTAAATCTGCGTGTAGAATTTCGAGTACGATCCTTAACGTGGGGGGTATTCCATCGCACTGGCATATTCTCTGAGCTTTTAAGACGTAATTGTGTGTGTGTGTGTGTGTGTGTGTGTGTGTGTGTGTGTGTGTGTGGGGGGGGGGGGGGGGGGGTGGTTTCAGGTGCTCGTGGTGATTCAGGTCAAATTCTTTCCTTTGGATCGTTAAGAACCCCAGCAGTTCCTTGCTTGTGCTCAGTAGGCGAGAGATTGTCTTGCCTTAAAACAACAAGAACAACTCTCTCGTCTCTACGATGGTCGATCATTTGCCGACAGCAGATCGAACTGAACTGATCACTTGATATATTCCCTACACGACTGTCGTGTTTGTGGGTTGCATCATCTTGACGTGGGTTTGTGCTGCTTGATCTGTGCCAGTATTTGTATTTCTTGGTGGTTGTAGTTCCTGTGGGTTGCGTGTGTCTTGGTGGTTGTAGTTCCTGTGGGTTGCGTGTGTCTTGGTGGTTGTAGTTCCTGTGGGTTGCGTGTGTCTTGGTGGTTGTAGTTCCTGTGGGTTGCGTGTGTCTTGGTGGTTGTAGTTTCTGTGGGTTGTGTGTGTCTTGGTGGTTGTAGTTCCTGTGGGTTGTGCGTGTCTTGGTGGTTGTATTTTCCAGTGGCAGGCCATAGTGGCGGCTGGAGTTGGCCGAGTCGAGTGTGAGGGAGGGAGGAATTCGAGTCAAATGAGCGAAACAGTGGTGAGTGGCGACACAAAGGTGCCGCTGGTGCCTCCCATGGGCCGTCCATTACCGGGATTGAGCCAGTCTGGCCCACAATACTGGACTCAGTGCTGTGATCACGCTCTCTACGCCCACATCCCCTCCACCGCCACCCCCATCCCTCTGTACCCTAGCTCTCTGTACCGCCGCCTAATGTACCCGGCCAGAGAGGGAGGTCCTCCACCCGTGGCTGATGTAAGAGGTGCCCCATGGGGGAGGGGTACATCTCAGGGGTTCCTTATGTTACGTCACAACGTGTAGACTCGTTACACCAGTGCCTCACTAGCTCCCCCCGAAGCACTGTGGTACGACCCTTGGGCATGATGGCCTTACCCTTTGACCTGACCCGTAAGGCTCAGGTCAAAGGACAAGGGAAGTTACATCGTACATCGTGCTCAGGGATTTGATGATGTCCCTGTGATGGCTGGCTTGGATAGCCGGCCCTTCGTGTCGTCCCCTGGAGGGGCTTGAAGACACCCATACCTGGGTGATGTCGCCTTATGTCATCCCTGCTGGTGTGTGTGGTGACGGCTCGCTGGTGAGAGCAGTACACGTGGTGCCGACCAGCAAGCAGCAGTCGCCAGACATGTTGCACAAGGCTCTTCCCGGCGCAGCCCAGGACGATACTCCCTCAGCCACGTCCTCACGCCTTTCCACGCCTTAATTACCTTGCCGCATACCGACCTCGTGTCTTGTTAGCCCAGCCTTCACATAATCAGTGGGGAGGTGTTCGCCACCTCGGCAACACCCTCCCTCCCGGCCACAAACACTCACTCACCAGACGGCGGCCGTGGATTCACTCTCTCATCTTCCTTCTCCATTCTTGTGCAGATTAAGTTTTAATTCGTCTCGAATTAGTTTGGTTGTTGGGGCGTATGTCACAGGATTGCCCCTCTCTTGGGTTGAGGGAGAGAGGTGAAGAATGTATGACTTGGGTATACGAACACTTTAAGAGGCGAATGAACTGTATTTTCTCCCTTCGAGAAGCCGTGGATGGTGTAGCTTGATGCCGATCCCATCATTGCATCTCACTGGGCGACCAGTGAAGCTTTGGCTTCATATGTGCAGAGGGGTGGTTCTTGGAGACACAGACATTTGCATATTGAATATTGATAGTCATGGTCGTTCCTACAACTTTATACTCAAGTACAACTCTTTGTGTGCCCATTGACGTAGTCCGGTTCTTCGCGAGACATCCTTATTTGTGGAACTGGTGATGGTCGGCTGCAAAGCGAATGATTTCGATGGTCTACGAACACATTTGACGCGACTCTGGTCACGTGTCGTACGTGACGCCTCGTGGACCGGAAGCAGCGGGTTGAAGACAGGGTTATAGGGAGTGCGTGGCCTTCCCTCACTGGCCTGGGCGTCAGCCACGGGAGGCGCCGCCGGCCCCTATGATGCCACCTGTTTCTGTCTGGTTGTGGCACCATTTTCCGCGCCTTATCTCGCTCGGGTTCTGGTGCTGTATGTGTTGTAGCTGTCGCTCTGCCTGTCTTTCTCTCAGGTGCCACCTGTCTAGCTTTGGCTCCGTCTGTCTGGTTCTTGTGTCGTCTCTGTGGCTCTATCGGTCTGGCTCTGGTGCCACTGGCTCTGCGTGGCGCAGGTGGCACCTCTGGACTCCGTCTAGCCTCACACACAACCCCAGCCTAGTCCTGTGTACAGGTGTGTGTTTCCAGACGCCTCCCAGCCGTGGTTGTCTGTCGAGAGAACATGAAGCAGCAGGGGTCCGGCCGCTGGGAAGAAGAAAGTAATCACAGTAATTTTTGAGAAAGACAAACAGAACGCCGTATGGGAACATTGTTATTACCAGGGGTCGTGAACCTTTATAATGGAGATTGTATAGTGAGGTAGGCTTGCGTTGGCTTGAGAGAGGCAGGGTGGGCTGTTGGGGGAGACGTGGAATGATGTATGGAGGGCTGTTGAAAACTGGAATGGTATAAGAGTCAGGATTTAGAGTTCAATAATTGGTTGTAGCGTCGGCAGTATTTCCCACAAGCCTTCCTCTCCGTGAGAGTTGTTCTCCCCTGCGTGTGATACCGTGTTGGTTCCACTTGTGTACATCTGTAGTTCGGTTCCCCTCGGCATGTCACGCCTCTACGTGTGTATGGTTGGCCCTGTTGGCGGTGGTGGGTAGTATTCTTCCGTGTGTGTACTGGATGCATCTCGTGTGTCTGCCAGGTGAAGTAACTGTCGAGGGATCCTCTCTCTCTCTCTCTCTCCCCACTCCTGCCACCATCATATAGGAGATGCCGTGGATGCACCGTGGTGCTGTCCTCTGCACCGTGAGTGCACCGTCTTCGCACCGTCACTACCATGAGTGCACCGTGGTCGTACCCTCAGTACCACGGGAGGACGCTGGTGTATAAGGTTTAATCCGGGCGTGTAGTCGCCTCATCTTGCTATTACAGCGACGTGTTGCCGGGATTGCCTCAGTCCGGCCAGCTGTCTCACAAGTTCCCTTATAAAAACACCGTAATGACGCCACTCTCGCACCAGCTGCTGCCTGTCCGGAGGCCTGGCTTGTGGGGCTAGGGACCTGGTTTGAGGGCTGCGAGGCCTGGCTTGTGAGGCCAGGCGGCCTGGCTTGTGGGGCTGAGATGACTGGCTTGTTGTGTTGGAAGGCCTGGCTTATGAGACGTGGCTTGTTGGATAGGAGGCATGCCTAGTGTTTGGGGCTTCGGGGCCTGGCTTGTGGGGCTGAGAGGCTTGCTTTGCGGGCAGGGACGGCTGGCTTGTTGGGTTGGGAGGCATGGCTTGTGGGTCTGGGGACGTGGTATGCTCGCTTATGGGGCATGGATTAAGGCTTGGGAAGCTGAAATGCCTTGCTTGTCGCGCTGGCAACGTAGCTTGTGGGGCAGGGAGACGTGGCTTGTGGTGAGAGGCGGCGAGCGAACTTGGGTCGCGGGTGTAACAGGATCTGGGGGATGCCGGGGATTAATAAGGCAGCCAACAATCCTGAAACGGATATGTTTTATCCTGTCTAATCTAGCTTGGGGAGGTGGGGAGAGTGGCTTGCCCCAGGGGAGTTGGCCGAGGGGGGAGTGGCAGGGTTGATCTTAGAGGGATGGGGTTCTTGAGTTGATAGCGGGGGGGGGGGGGGGTTCATCTTGAAGGGGTGTTGTCCTAACATGTTGGGGTGGAGAGGGTTGATAGAGGAGATTTGTGTTCTTCAGTTGTTGTGTGTGTGTGTGTGTGTGTGTGTGTGTGGGGGGGGGGGGGGTATGAAGGGGTATGGACCCAGGGGGAGTGGGGTCGTCTCGTCAGTGGTCCGTGATGACTCCTGAAGTATGTGAAACGGACGAGAAGCAACGAGGACCCAAAAAAAAAAAAAGAAAATCGGACGGGAAGCAACGAAGACAAAAGAAATCGCAACAAGTAGTACGTAAACGGCTATTGAGAGTCAGTATGTAAGGCAGTGATACACGTACTGCGCACAGAAACACCGGGGGAATATCACAAGGCGATATTGGCAGCTGGGAGGAGGAGGAAGAACAAGGAGGAGGAGGATGGCCGTAATAAATCATGTTGTTATTGTTGTTGGTGCGAGTATTGGCGGATCTCATGGAGGAAGAATGTACCCGGAGCCAAGACGAAGACCTCCCCGGGGACGCTGCCGTGCCAGGATGGATGCCTCGTGGAATTGACGGCAGGGAAGGGGAAGGGTTGGGGCGGGATATACACCCCAGGAGCCAGAATGCAAATGCTGGGGTGTGTGGGGGGAAGGGAAAGGTGGCCGACATACAGTAATGGAGAACGTGGTCAGAGGCCTGTGAAAGGTAAGGAAAGAACGAGTCAGGCGCAGAGCAGGTGAATCAGGGAACAAGGAACGGAGAAGCTCCCAGAAGGGACGTGGTGAGTTGCTATTCGAGGAAAGACTAAAACTTGGAGACCGTAGGAACAAGAAACGGAATAGATCGAGAAAAAGAATAAAAAAAAAAGTATCTAGGAAGACGAATAAGGGAACTGAGAAAACACATAATACCAAAGGAAACTGTTATTGAATGTGACAAATCGAAGAAAGGGACTAGAGGAAAGAGAAAATCCTCACCACAGGCAAAGGAATAAAGAAGTAAACATTACAACAACAAACTGAAAGAAAGGCGAGGATAAGAATGGGAATGGAACAGGAGAGCCAGTGGAACGGGATATACAGATCTCTTCCAGCGACGATAAAACCCAAAGAAATGTTTAGATCAGCCAGGGAGGTTAAGGCACTGGGAGAGAGACTGTTGGTATTAAGGGTGGAGCCAGTGCCTCACAACATGAGATAAAAACGCTAATTAAACCCCACAGTCATTACTGTCCCCCCTGAGGAGTCACCAGGGCTTCATCAGGACTGAGCATCATTTGGTATTGCACGCCCCGGACCCTGGTGGTCTACACAGCGCGATTCAAGGGGCCGTATCAAGTGGCGAACGACACCTCATTTGTAGGTAAAACTGCCCAGTTGTTTTTGTGGAGGTGCTCAAGAGAGTGTTGTCCGGCGCAGTGTTGAGGAGGGGGAGGTTGGGTGTGTCCAGGTCTTGCAGAACGGGACCAGGAGCATGTAGCATGGAACCAGGAACGCAAGAGACGTGCTCCCAGGGTATACCGGAACTCAGAGCAAGGAACGTAACACACGGAACAGAAGGAAGGTTGATGGCAGTTGCAGGTTCATGTAAACCCTTGGTATGATATTGTAAACGCACATCCCGAATGATGATGTAGGAATGCTTCTCCAACATTCAGCCATCCCTGCCATTCACCATTGTCACCACTACGTCTGCCGTCGTTACTTTTCACCACCACCACGACCCAAAGCCTTGGTCTAAAACATAGCAAATTAACATGGTCACCAAAACTATCCTTGCGGCACCCCTTCACTCCCCCCGTTGTGCAGAAGAAAAAGGACTTTCGCCCTTTACTTACTCCTGGTGTTTGCCTCTCCCTTATCCAACATGGCTCAAGACGTGATATCCCCTCGTGGACGTCGTCTGTCTGCTCGGCCGCACGCCCGACTGTTCCTTGTGCAATGTAAACGTAGTATAAAGGGTCGGCCATTCATCACGCACTATACTACATGTATCTGGTCGTGTAGCAGTACACAGTTGGAGGTGATTGATGACCTGTGTACGAATATAAAGAGGGTATTGACCTCCCTCCACCCTCATCGTGCGTCTCCTTTGTGCTTTATATTGAGAGAGAGAGAGAGAGAGATAAAAGGATGTGAGGAAACATTCATTCCTGCTCTTTTCAAAGCAGTCGGGGAATCCGGACAAAATTCAGTCTAGTTTGTTATGTTCTTAGCTTGTGGCATGGCTGCCTGGCATACCACGTATCCGATCACTCACCCGAGAGCTACACACAAAGAAGTCAACCCCAATTAATTTTATTTTTATAATGATTTAATTGGTTCATGATTTATTACAGTTACGCATGTTATTCTGTGCGCCGTTGATACCATGCGATGCTCTTGCCTTTGCTGCAGTCGTGCACAGAGCTTCACTGTCCTCCAGAAATACACGAGATAACCACATGGCCATTTTCCTTCATTACCCGCCTCTGTTACCGAACATACATTATGGCGGGAGGTCGGAATCCCGAATGGTTGTCCCGTGGCAGTGATACATTCGCATATATTCTTCCACACGTCTCCTTATCTTCGTGACACATTAGAAATGATATGTTAGGTGGGTATGTATATATAGCGTAGTAGCCAGTATTGTGGGTTACGTACATTATGTGAGCGTCTTGCAACACAAGATGTTTGTGGTAAGTGTGTGGACACATATCACTATCCCCCTTTTTTTTTTATTCCACCTGCGTTCGTTGTCGTGTCTTTCTTCCATATGAGAAACTTTGGATTCCACATCTTATATCTTACTTCTTTCAGAGACGCAGGTGTCCGGTGATGTTCCAACGGGAAGTTTTCTTATCCCTTGAATATAATTCGTATCATCGTTTCTCTACCTCTGGGATAAAGTGTGCAGCTGTTGTAACATAAAGACATCTCAAACTCTTGTGGACGATTAATCTGCCTCTAATGTCATTAGGCTGAAAATTTATCTTTAGCTGTCTTCCCTCTAGCTGTCTTCCCTCTCTCTTCCAGCGACGCTGAGTTCACTATCAATTGTTTTCCCCCTGTCTTCATCAAGCCTTAATTTACAAGCTTAGTTGACTTCATCGACTCTCTCGCTTCTCTTTCACGAAGCTCCTGCTCTCCACTAACTAGCTAGGGTCCTCTGTGTGCACGGGGCTTCAACACACACACCACAAAGAGTGTGGTGAAGAAGTTCTGTTCTCGTCGAGCTGGAACAGCTAATCTAACATCGAAGTCGTGCTAGCGATCTCACGAACTAACCCTCCAAGCTTTTTGTTTTTGTTTTTTTTTACATTATTATCCTCTACCTTATGCCAGCATGATTGCGCCCCTAATACCTTATACCAGCATGATTAGGACCTTATGATCACGCTTGTAACCGTCTCCTTTTCCCTCTTATTACCCGCTCAAAACGCCACCTGAAGCACATTGGGGAAGACTGAGCGAAGTAAACTGTATTGTCCTTGAGATGACACCCACAGCTCGCGAGGTGCTGCAGGTATGGAGATGTACGACCCTTTATCTGTTGTCTCCCATCAACCATAGTTTGATCGCTGTTGCTCTGCATCTTTACAGATCAAGGACTGGATGTAGAGAACCCAAAAAAGAATATCCCCTCATCGAAGTCCCGGTTAGCCTTTCCTTTCTCTTGATATTGACGCAGATCTACCGTCAGTGAGGTCAGATGGCTGGCTCCGTGAACTAAGGAAGTGTGGTAACCGTCTTCATGTCCCACTTGCAGATGTTTCTGGTCTATTGCCATAAATGTTTCCTAACTTATGCAGGTCCATCTTCTCTCCTTTTTTTTTTTCGTTCTGATGACGCTCTAGCTGTCTCTCTTGTCGATAAAGCCAACCCCTTTGGCTCACTATTTTCTTCTTATTTTACTTCGGATAAAACCACCATTACTTTTCCTCGATGTGTATGTATATCACCCTGTGATTCCCCTTACATTCCCGAAGTCCAGAGAATACTCCTCTGAACGCTCCACTTTTTTTTTAAAGAAGAATAAAGCATTGTGGCTGGACGGTATCCCTGCTCGTATTCAAAAGGATTGTTCCACTAAGCTTGCTCGTCCGTTTTGCCTTCTGCCTGAAGACCAGCACCATTCCTCTCCCCGGGAAGCATTTATTGGTTCAGCCCCATCCTGAAGGAGCGAAACTACTTCGATTCTTCCAGCCATTGCCTTGTAGTTTAGACTTTTGCCATTTCAAAAGTGTTTGAATCTCTCTTCGGTTATCTCTTTCTTAACTCCCTTGAATCTTGCAGTCTCCTTCTTGACCACTGGTGTGGTACCCGGAAGGCGGTATCTTCTTGGAAGAGTTTTCCCGCCATACTTGACGTTATCTGCTCTCCACCTCTTTTTGTGTGTACCATATGCCGTGGCCTTTGAAAGTTCGAAAGATTTTGAGAAAGTGGAAAACAAACTCTCTCTGTTCGATTTTTCATCGTTTGTTTTTTTTTCTTCCTGTTTCGTGTAAACTCGTGTCCAGTTTTCTTTCCAATCTGTCCAGTCCTTTTGATTGTGGATGGTCCGGCCTCCCCAGCCAGCCAGCCAGCAGTGGTGTTGGTGCTCAAGGATCCGTTGCATCTCCTGCCGCGTACCATCTCTCTCTGTCCGTGATCTCTCGACCAACAATGATCTTCACGTCTGTTCTAATGACCCATCAGTACTCTCTTGTGTTTCCTTGAAATGTCAGTCGTTATATTTCCTTGTCCTTATTTCATGATGTACCTCCACTGCTACCGTCAGTCCGGACCTAAAAAACGTTTTGAAGTTATTTTTTTTTTAGTTCAATTCCAAGCTTCCAAAAAAAAGAAATCCAGTATCTTTCCTCTTTCTCACCTCACATTTCCTCCTACATTTTAATTTCCCATGAAGAATATGATGTTTGATCACCAAAACTCGCTGTAATACTTGGCTTTGATTTCACCTTTATTCTCGGGAAGACCATATCACTGAAACAGCAGACTGATGGCTTTAAAAATAAGTTGAAAAATAAGATTTTTTCTGCTCATCTTGAATGTATTTTACGTCAGAGCAGAGGTTTGCAGAGGCTTGATGTGTTCCTGTATATCTCAACACATTTTGGTGTGGCTGAGGGACTGAAAACTTTGTTATTATTATTATTATTATTATTATTATTATTATTATTATTATTATTTTGTATAGTGACCGACTTGGCGCAGAACATCACCCAGCCTTGGCGATCTTGAGTGGAAGTAAAAAAAAAAGTATAAGGAAAAGAAAGTATACATTAACGAAGGCACCGCAGGTGCTTGCAGACCTGAGCCTTGAAGGCAGAAAGCAGATGTGGGACGAGGGAAAGACTAAAGAAGGAAGGGAAGACTTACACAGTTCACTGGTTTAGGGAAGGAAGAGGCATTATAACTGCCAGTCATCAAGTGGCTGGGTCTTGCACGGAAACTATGAGAAGCCTCAGCCAAACCCGTGTCACGGGTCCAGTATTTTGCCGAAGGGGACACGCAGACAACTTATGAGAATAATGACCTAAATAATATCTACAGAAAGAATTGCAACGTCGTGGCGTACGGCAACGGAAAGTTGAAGAAAATGACATATATATATATATATATATATATATATATATATATATATATATATATATATATATATATATATTTATTTATTTATTTATTTATTTATTTATATTTTATGCTTTGTCGCTGTCTCCCGCATTAGCGAGGTAGCGCAAGGAAACACGAAAGAATGGCCCAACTCACCTACATACATATGTATATACATACACGCCCACACACGCACATATACATTTGAACGTATACATACATATACATACACAGACATATATACACATGTACATATTCATACTTGCTGCCTTTATTCATTCTCGTCGCCACCCCGCCACACATGAAATAGCATCCCCCCTCCCCCCCGCGAGGTAGCGCTAGGAAAAGGCAAAAGGCCACATTCGTTCACACTCAGTCTCTAGCTGTCATGTGTAATGCAATGAAACCACAGCTCCCAGGCCCCACAAAAACTTTCCATGGCTTACCCCAGACGCTTCGCATGCCCTGGTTCAATCCATTGACAGCACGTCGACCCCGGTATACCACATCGTTCCAATTCACTCTATTCCTTACACGCCTTTCACTCTCCTGTATGTCCAGGCCCCGATCGCTCAAAATCTTTTTCACTCCATCCTTTCACCTCCAATATATATATATATATATATATATATATATATATATATATATATATATATATATATATATATATATATATATATTGATGGCCGTTTCCCGGTATAGTGCAGTTGAACGCGCACTTTCATAGAACACATAATACCCTCCTGCTACCAGGACTCGAACCCAGGACCTTTTGCGTGGTAGTCGGGAATACTAAGCACTCGGCTAAGATCGAGCGGTTAGCGTTTCTGACCACCACGCAAAAGTTCCTGGGTTCGAGTCCTGGCTATTGGAGGGTGTTATATATATATATATATATATATATATATATATATATATATATATATATATATATATATATATATGACTGCCCTTATGTAGTACCCTACATTGCCCAGTGTTTTTCCTGTAATAAACTATAACAAGAAAGGATATGGGAAGTGATCACGTCCATAATTCTTTACCACGAGGAACAAGGTCATCTTCTTAGACGTCACTTACCTTCACCTTATGTGTTTGACTGGCTACACTCACCTGACTGGCCACACTCACCTGACTGGCTACACTCACCTTACTGGCTACACTCACCTGACTGGCCGCACTCACCTGACTGGCCACATTTACCTGACTGGCTACACTCGCCTGACTGGCCACA
This sequence comes from Panulirus ornatus, assembly GCF_036320965.1. Classification (NCBI taxonomy): domain Eukaryota; kingdom Metazoa; phylum Arthropoda; class Malacostraca; order Decapoda; family Palinuridae; genus Panulirus; species Panulirus ornatus. The sequence continues at coordinate 29,323,653 of NC_092279.1, forward strand.
TTTACCTGACTGACTTCACTCTTCACTTTCTCCTCACTCATTTGACTTGTCACTTTCCTCTCACTTGTCACCTTCACTCTCCGTCACACGTCGAATGAGTGCCAGAGCCGCCAGCAAGGGCGATTAGTTCTTTACATTTCCCAAGTATTTTAACCCTTTATAACAGTTTTACTATAGCACTGTTGACCCCCCACCCCTCACATGAACTAGTTGTTGTTATGATTTCAAAGGTGTGTGCATGTCAGTGACGTAGAATATAAGTCAGGATATTGTATTTATTGAAACATATTCTCTCTCCCTCTCTCTCTGTTACACACACACACACACACACACACACACACACACACACACACACACACCACACACACACACACACATGTAGACAAGGAAGGTGTCGTCTCTCTATGATTAGACGAAGGAATTAGGTCAGTATCCCACACGTGTTCAACATTAGCCAAGAGTCGTTGTGGCTCCTCCTTGCGGGAGCCTATCTGGGCAAGCCCTTGCCAGCCACACACTGGTTTCGGTGGGTTATCGCCCCGTGAACAATAGGTTCGTCCGTCAGTGTGTTACATGACTGCCTGGGCCGGGGTCCCTAAGGGGGTGTGTGGGCCCTCCTTGTGATACGGGTGGAGGGGGGTAATGTTGTTGTTAGGCCTGAGGGAGTAGGGTGTTGGCGGGCAGAGGGGGAAGAGTGGAAGGAGAGACAAAAGAGCCTTGTTTTGAAGACCTTTGAGGAAACACACTCTTTCTTTCTATATATAAATATAAATATATTGTGCTCGAGAAACTTAAAAAGAGACATCATTTCTGTGGAGTTGCTAGTGTATCACATTCACCTGACATTAATAATGATGTTACCTTACTGCTGGGAGAAGACTTAGTAACCATTGATGTATGTAAACCATAGCCTGAGCTGTGTACACTAGCCACACCCTCCGCTACCTCCCCTGTATACGCTCCCCAGCCATTGTTGGAGGTGCGTAAGCTGTTTCCACATATCCTGGTCACACTAGTTATCCCAGCTGTGCACCACCACCCCCACACGCCCCCGACACACACACACACACACACACACACACACACACACACACACACACACACACACACTTACACACACTTACACACACTTACACACACACACACGCACACACCGCCTCTTCTGTCTTGCAACAACCTCACAACTGTTATTATGCTGCCTTCCCGCTGTCTACGTCTTCCTCCTACTACTGTTGTACATGTAACCCCCCCACCTCCCCACCACCACCATCACTGGAGACCCTCCCGCCCCCACCCCAGTACTGTGAACTCACTCAAGCATAATTTCATAATTTTTCCAACATTCATGTATTCATACACATAGTCTTGCTCAACCCTTTATGTACACCCTCCCACACGACAACTGTACATCCTCTTCCTGTTGCACTGTCACTGTACCATCCCATTAACTAACTGTACACTCAGCACCTTCTCCCACCATCGCTGGACATTCTTCCCATCTTTTCTGTACACTCTTCCTCACCACTCCCACAACTCCCTACAACCCGCCTCACTTCTCCCCAGCATCCTCGTTCCTTCTCTCCACCCCTCACACACCTTTGCATTTCGCCCTCCTTTTTTTTTCCTACCCTGGTAAACCTCACCCCCGCCCCATACTATCCCCCTGTGCACTCTGCTCCATGTTTAGTGTTAGGCAGCATCAGCAGCAGCAGGAGAGTGTAGCGGTGGCTGTAGTAGGCTAGAATCTGAAGTTGTTCCGTTTCCGTCCCCAGATCCAACAGCCATATTACCCTTGCTACCACCAGTCACCTCACGGTAGGCCACAGGAACAGAGACCGTCCGCCCATTACAGCCTTAACAACACATCAATTCCTCCAGAAAACCTACCTATAATGTTCCCAGTAAGTTTTCCTTCTCATCAGCAGACTTATGAATGGCAGCGAACGCCACCCATCAGAAGCATGACTGGAGACTTACTTCGCTGTTGCTGCTTTGCACAACTTCCCACAGCCGTGCAGTCCCGCGTCGTCAGCCAGAAGCTTTATTATATTCTTTCATGTGTTAGCTACCTGGTTCTGTTTTTTAGTACGTGTGTGTTCTCCTGCCTTCGCTGTATGCTACTAGAAGCAGTGCTACGCGGCGCTAATGTAAAGTACACTGACTTCTAGTAGACGAGCCACGCGTCCTGCATATGTCACCACAGTTGTAACACACACACACACACACACACACACACACACACACACACACACACCTCTCTCTCTGTCTGTCTGTCTCTCTGTCTCTCTCTACCACCCTCCGCCTCTCATTACCTATACGTCATACCCACCACACTCATCACTACTAACATACCACTCCTCCCTCCCCTCCATCCTGTACATATGCTTGCTACTAAAATTTGTTGTACTTACTAACACCTTGTATTATTATTATTATTATTATTTTACTTCCCTTCTAGCAGGTTTTCCTCCTCCCCTCCTCCTCCTCATGAAGAATTTAAAACTTTTCTTTTTTCAGCATTTTGGTACATTAATCCAGCAGGCTTTTTGTTTTCCTATAGTTTGTGGTCTTGGTGTCCCTTTTTGGTATTTCTACTTAACGTCTTGGTATTATGTGCACTCTCATCCCTTCTCATTTCCAGCGTCTTCCTCTCCCAGACCCGCTCTCATTTTCCCACTTTTCCCTCCTCTCTTTTTCCCCCACCCTCCTCGTCCACTTCCCCCCTGTGTTTCCTCTCCTTTTGGGTGTTGTGGCCAGCTCCCTTTCATCCCGGGTTCACTCTCCCTTACGCATGTCATAGTTTTCCCTTCCGTCCACTTTTTTTCCTCCTGTCTCTCTGTCTCCATGTGTGTGTGTGTGTGTGTACTCGTCCTTCCCCGTGTCCAGAATGGTAAATGTCCGTGTCCACTCTCTGCCTTCGCTTTATCTGTTGTTTTGGTCATTGTATTTCACTCCTGCTTTAGCCGTAGAGAGGATCAAGCAAGTGTGCAAGTTCTCCTGTTACCGATCTCTCTAGATCCGCATTTCTTCTGGACCCTCCCCTTTGATTAACTCCTCACCCATATATCTTCATTTACTTTCAGACATGTGCCAGAATGTATCACCATATGTTACGCCAGGCCCGTCACACCTTAACCACAAAAATCCGACTAAAAAAAAAACTCCACATACGTGTGTTCTTTTACTCCCACACGCTCTTTCAGTTGCTGTTATGGCACAGTTTTGAGTATTGATTCACACACCTGGTTTCCCATTCCTCACACCTTCGCTCCAGTGTTTACACTGCCCTCATCGTCACACCTGATTATTATTATTATTTTTGTTTGTTACCCTCCGTTCTGTGTTGCACACCACCACTGCCTGATGTGACTCTGTACGTCCACCAGTCTTGATGACCAGATTGCACGATTTACTTTCTCTCAGACACACGTCCGCCTGTGGTTGGACCTGTCAACCCACAACCCCCTTCCCCGCGAAACACAATACTTTGTCGTTAGCTTTATACATAATAGCTTTAGTTAGCTGAAGGCACAATAGCTGCAATTAGCTTCACCTAGCGTTCTTCGTCCCCGCCCAGATACATGGTTCGTTTGTGGTGCTTTGTTATATGTAGCCTAAGATTTATTTCAGCTGTGATGTGTCAAAACGCGACGCCTTTGAATTCGGTGGGACGCACGACCCCCTGGTGTATTATATGACAGGTGGTCGTGCTCACTGGGTTGATTGGCCAGACCGCTGAAAACGACCCATGTAGTATGGATCCAAGTAGTTGTGGTGGCTCACTGTGTAAATCACCAGCATTACGATCTGTAGTGTGGAACAAGTAGTAGCAGTGGTAGTGGTGGTTAGTTGTGTAGTAGTCCCGCCACCACCACCACCACCTCAGTAGGGTGAAGTAAGTAGTGTAGTAGTAATGATGATTCTTAGCTGTGTAGTGCCGCCACCACCACTACTACCCCTTGTAGGGTGGAGTGATGAGCAGTAGTGGCCGCCCTCCGTTGTAATAGTACCATTGTCACGCCCACCGTAGGGTGAAGTGGTGATTGTGATGGGTCCTCCATGTGTAGTGCCACCATGAGCCACAACCTCAGTAGGTTAGACTTAAGCAGTAGTGATGATGCGCTGGTTCCAAGCTCCGTAGCGCGACTACCACGACCTCTTTTGTCTGTAGTGTGGACCACGTAGTAGTGATGGTAGCACCTAGTTGTACAGCCACACCAGCACGACCGACCTTTGTAAGGGAGGACCTCCACGCTAGTAAATGGTGGTTCCTGGTCATTTAGTGCCACCACCACCACCACCTCGCCCTATTGTGTTATGAACCAGGCGGTAGAGTAGTAGTGGTAGGTAGGGCCTCCGCCATGATCCGTCACGCGTGGCGTGAAATAACAGGGTCGTGGTGGTGGCCTTCTGGGTGTGCACAGCACTCAGCCACCACGATCTAGGTGACTGGGAAAATGTTAGTGGTATTGTAGTGGTTCCCTGAATGTATTGTGCCGCCAACACCCCTGTAGCTTGGAGGTAGATGCCGTAGTGGTTGGCTCACGTCCCCACAGCACCACTGACATGACTCTCGTGGACCCAGTAGTAGTCGTAGAAGTAGTAGTAGTAGTAGTGGTAGTGGTTTTCCAGTCTTGCAGATGGTGCCATAGAGAGAGCCTACAGTCTGTACTGGTACGATAGTGACGAAGTGGCCACACGTACAGTCGCTCACCTCAGGTATAACGTGTGCCAGTTACCCAGCAACACACACGAGTACTGATCATCACCAAATGTTCCAGTGTATCTTGTCGAGAACACACTTGTATCACTTGAGTGATCGTAATTGACACTTGGCAAATATCCTTAAGATGATAAGGGAGCCAAAGTTAACAGTAACCTGACACAGTTTCTCTCTCTCTCTCTCTCTCTCTCTCTCTCTCTCTCTCTCTCTCTCTCTCTCTCTCTCTCTCTCTCTCTCTCACACACACACACACACACACACACACGTCAGTTTATAAGTTTGTGCGAACTCACAGCCAAGTTTGTTCCGTGGTGTAGCCAGACGACATAACAGAGTTTGAGGTTTGATAGTGTTAGGTTACAACATACAAGGGTCTCAGGAGCATGACGTAGTGTTAGTCCAACACAGGGAGATGTTTGAAGCTTGTGGTGTGAAGGTAATGTGCTGTGAAGTTAGAGCTTCCAGTAGCTGTGAAGTTAGCTTACATTAGAGTTCATATTTTGTTGCATCTTACATTTACACAGCAGAATATTCTCCAGTGTAAATTTCAGGAATGTGTTTTATCATATGTGTAAACAAACACGAGGAGCACTTGGTCAGCCATATGTGAAAAATAGCTTCAGTGGAGCGGGTGTCACATACCCTAGTGTATACATCTTGGCATATGTTTATTTTTGCAGGGGGTGAGGGATGTTTAATGCTTAACCCCGACTGATGATTAACACGCAGGGGTCCGACCCCAACCACCTACTTCTTCCCGTTTCGTAAACAAACTGTGGGTTCTTTTCTAGCCTAGTCTTGTGTAATGTTAATGCAAGCAGCCCTTCAGTTCCTCCTCCATAACTTTGGATCCATGTTCACATTCTTGTCTTTACTGTGGCTCCATGGTAGCAGTTCCCTCAATAATGATAAGTGGTTTAGTTCAGCATTTCACCTCACAATAATTTCTCGTACTTCACTACACTATTTTCTCTTATATCAACTGTGGCTCCAGGTGAGCAGTTACCATGGCATTATCAGGAACCTTAATGGAAGTGATAAGTGACTCCCCTTGAGCAATTAGTTGTGTAAAGTCTGTCCCTCCCATACCAGACCCTCGATATCTCGTTCACAAAACACTCAACCTTAACAGAACCTTGAACATGTGAATGACATGACTGTTTGGATCACATACGGATAATGTTCTGTATAATGTGCTGTGTTATCTAGCTAGAGTCCTGACTGATTAGGATGATGGGTGGCTGTGTTGATATCACCATACGTGCAAGACCTGACCAGACCTTGTAGTGTTGCTATGTTACTGTATAGTTGTGAAGTGTTGCTTCTGTCAGTAGACGGGAGTGTTGTAGCCCTGGCACGCCAGCTGTGTTGCAGTGTTCCTCTTCCCTTTTTTTTTCCTCTAATCTTCAGAAGCTCCTTTGTCTTGGATGGATAAGTAATAAGTACAGTGTTACGGAGGAGGAAGACCATTATTCTTTGTTACTTTGTTATTCATTTACTCGCCATTTTAGGAATTTGCATGAGAATGACCCATGCCGTCTGTCCTCAAAACACAGGGACTTTCTGAACATAATATTTCGGTACATATGCACCTCCTGCATGCACGAAAGTCCAGACTTCACAGTGCCTCACACGACCATAACACACTTTAAACCTTCCAGTATTGCCACTTCAAGACATGACATACTTTCCCGCTTTCATCAACATCAGCTGTTTGAGACGTTGTGGATGGCCCTCACCAGTGCAGCAGCACCGCCTGTGGAACATCATGAGGTCACTGGGACAAAGATGACGTGAAAGTTGGCGTTGTGGGAAGGTTTTGTGAAGACGATTGTGCAAGCGTCGGGAATGGAATACTGGTCATATGCGTCTGGCTGGGTCGGTGAATGTATGATGGATGGTTGGTGTTGTGTGGATGGATGATGCGTACATGCATATCCCGGTGATATATATAGATAATGGGGTAATGGGTTACTGCATGAGTGAATTAATGGTTGTTGAATGTCCACGTCTTGGCTGGCTGCTTGGCCGGCCGTCTCTTTGTCTGCAGGTTGATCTTATATGGCTACCTTACCTCTCTCTTTGTATGCCCGTCTCTGTCAATGTTATCACGCCGTCTGGCGGTGTTTTGGCACATCTCACTAACTGGCGGTGTCTCGGTACCGCTTTTTCTTTCAACTTATTGGGGGTTGCGTAGTTGGGGTGCGATAATGATAAGGTCAACAGGAGGGAGGGGAAAGAGAAGGGGCCGTGTCTAAGCGAGACGAGGCGGGGCTACAGGGGAAGGAACACAGAGAGGCTAGTTAGTTACATCCTTGTATTGACCACCACATATACTATGGCGTGGGCAAAGCATTACAGCGTTTAGGTTAGGGACCGGGAACGGGAGGCGGGTCCCACGAGCAGAGAGCGTGGAAGGGGGACCTTAGGCAGGTTCCACATGTAGGAGTTGCAAAGTGGGCTTCACCAACGGCAACTACAGCAAGGGACCACGCAGTGGAAGTACACGACGCAGCTAGTCACTTGCAGGGACCGAAGACTAGGATCGTGGGGACCGCGGGTAGGGGCATGCAGACGAGGACCACAAGTGTGGACAGGAGGCGGTTATGACTGATCATGGTCTCGGGCGGGGATCATTGAGGGGAACCACAGACGCGGACCACAGATGAGAATCACAGGCCAGGACAACATGGCCAGAACTACGGGTGGGGTCTGTAGACACAGGAGCTAAAGGCATGGAATATTGGCGAGGATCTCCCAGGACAGAACCGCAGGTGGGAGGCACACGATGAGACCAGAGGAGAGGCACGTCGAACGAGGCAGTCGGCCCGTCACTGTGAACCACACATGCCTCACATCGCCACGAATCTTGGGGCCCGCTTTTGAGATATAGTAGACCACCATTCCACATGAGGAGCCAGTGTAATATGATGCTGATTGAGCTACCGTGAATATGAGCGAAGAGATCAAGCGCTCTGATCTGCTAGATTACTACCCCATGGTAGCATTTGTGAGCTTCTCCCGGTAGTTGGAGGAGGGGTCGGCTCTGTACTGGATCATCGCGGAGATCCTCGACGAAGCAGTCCTTCATGGGTTGTAAATAACCACCAAAATATGCTTTTTATGGTTATGATGAGGTGCCTGTGGGCGTGAGGGAGGTTCATCACGAGAATTTACCTGGTCCAGTAGACCTTAGTTCCTTAAATCTTTCGCGGTTACAGATGCCTCATGGAGGCAACTGGTTGCAAGTCGTCATCCGTCACTCAAGTCGCCAGTTACGTTACCTTTTTTTTTGTCAGTCGTCAAAGAAATTGCCGTCACATTAGTGATGTAGCGTCGGTGAAGACATTTATGTTTTGAGACCAGCTGGAGTCACACACACAGAGTGCTGTACCTGGAGCCGTGCACACCAGCACCAACACCCTCTCTCCCTTACACTGACTCTCGGTTTCTTACTCCATTTTTCTCCAAAATCCGTCGCCGCGTTCTATTCGTCTTTGTCGCGGACCTTTATTAATTGGCAAGTGATTCATCATCATCCTTAACAAGATGAAAATTAACGAGATGACGAGTCAGTATTAGCCAAGCTCTTCGTGATGATGAGTCGGTATATCCTAGTTCTCACATCCACGATAATGCTGACTTGTGCCTCGATCATTATGCTGGCCGTTCGTTACCTGTGCCAGGAGGGTTGAAGTGCATAATGTGTATATCGCTGTTGGTATGTCCTACGGGGAGTGACTCGGGAGGCGGTCGAACCTACCGACCGCTGGAGAGCCCAGTCGACGGCGCCCCCCATCCCCTCACTAACCTGGTGGCGGTCTTGCCGGTGGTATATATCTTGTGAAGACTCGGTCTTAATTCTATTTGTAAGAAACTCGTGTGGAGTAAAACTTAATTTTCTCGATTGGGGAAAAGATTAAAGTTGACTTTGGACACTGAATTTTAGTTTAAAAGTTAAAAGTAATGATCCGTGGTGACCTTGTTACCGCTGCAGGGGGCTGTCAGCCCTGCTGGGGGTGGGAGGGCTGCTGCTGGTGGCTAGGGCAAGCCGAGTGGTGTTAGCAGTTCAGGAGAGGCCCAGTGGAGGAGTGACACTTTGAGAGTTGTGGGGCCTGTGTAACTAGTGATGGTCGTTGACTATGTGGAAGACAAAGCAGTTAGACAGGTCAGGAAGGGGGGATTAGGGGCGTCCCTTATGGAGAAGGAGGTTGTCTGTGGCAGTGGCTTGCTTGTAGCAGGGTAAGGACAGCCCGCGTGTAGAAGCGGGTAAGTCTTGAACGTATTGTGTAGGGGTTAATGATGGGGTCAGGATGTGAGAGGTGGGTGTAGTGTGTAGGTTCAGGAGGCTATGAAGTGACCTGTGGGTGTAGGTAGATGGTGTGGTGAGTGCACATGCTATTCCACGAATCACAAATCCTGTATACCGAATAAGTGACATTACATATGTGGTTATGATCATGACGTAACTAATGACTAATGGAGCACCAGTGAATGTCATGTGGTCGATAAAGCTTATAACACCATGGAATTAACGGCACGAAAATGTACATAACACGGATCTTATTGCTAATTGCTTAACTAATAGATAACACACTAATATGGATGACTATAATATTCCCTTAAATACTTAATATCATCATGAGTATACTGTAACTGTATAACACCACACACGGGGGACAGTCAAAGCGTTTTGCAAAGCAGGTATGAAATGGACACATACAAACACACACACACACACACACACACACACACACACACACACACACTTATTATTTAATTCCAACTATCATCTTTACTGGCCTCAGTGGATTTTTCTCTTGTTTATTGAAGCTGGTGATGACGGTGTTACAGAACCCATCCGAATGCTGGTCAGGCCAGACCCTTGTAGGCTTATCATCATCATCATATCGTCGACCATGTAGATTGAACTTCAAATACGGAAGTAGTTGATAGTCCTGCGGAGGGCAAGATTTAGGCTGGTAGGACGGTAGCCATCACTGAAAACCCACAGGCGCTAAGAGCCAGCTGGTGCGACGAGGGCCTTGTTGACCCTAGAGCAGGATATACATACCTTTGGTCATCATTCCTTGCTCTTCATGACACAGGCACTGACTCGGTAACGCCAGCGTGCACGTCACTTCTGTGGCCATGGTCAATCTGTTGAGGTCATGGTCTAGCCAGGCAAGGTTGCGCTCGGAACTTGTAGGGTGTTTGAGAGGCCTGTTATTACCATCACATGGACTCTGAGGTCCCCGTATGGACCAGGTCTCATTTCCTGTAACGGAAGAGGAAAGGAAAAAGTAGCTGGATTGGCTTCATGTAGATCAGACGGGTCGTAAGGCAGAGCTACCCTCTCTTGTTCGACCGTGATGGTTGAGCTGTTAACGGCACCCAAGACGTGCCCGGCACATCTTGGACGGTCACACTTCCACGTAAGATTTCAACTTCGGTGCAGCTTTCATGGGATTGTGATATGCCTGATGCGCCACAATCAAGTTTTCGACTTGAGCCGCAGTGGCCAAGTCAATGGCCCCTGCTGGCGGACCTGACCGTGAGGGATCCACAAGACACTCCCGGCTGCAGGCCTCGGAACCCCTGTGGCCCATGCTGTCACTGTGGCATGTGTAGGGGCACCACCGTACACGTCCAGAATACGTTCTGACGTCCCTGTGTCACACTCGCCTTCTGTGATGACGCAGATACTAAACTGAAAGTTCTCTGTCCCTAACAAAATGACGACATTAATGAAATTAACCCTAATTATTATAACCCAACGTTCAGATCTGAGACAGAGAAAAAAGGCTGATATATTTTATTTTATGCCGTGTTTGCATACTTTTTTTTTTTATCCCTCCCCCATTTACCGCTACACATTAGCACAACATGGTATAGACGAGTAACACGTCTACCGTGATGGTAGGTCTTGTATAGCGAGTACCTGTCGTAACTCGTTACGTTGACGACACAGCTGGTGGTCGGTGGTAGCTCGGAGCCTCCCTCCCACTCCTGCTGGTGGTGTAGTGGTCAGGCTCAGCTGATCCTCCGCCTACATACGTCCAAGTCACAGGGTTATCATACGGTAGCGCCAACACCCCCCACCAAGGGTCAAGTTTATCTTACCGTCCGCTGAGCTTGATGCCAGTTGACCCAGCTTAGTGAAAGCTTCAGTTAAAGTCATCACTTGAGAACGTATGTTGGAAGGTGACTTTATCGTGTGTGTGTTTAGATATTGAAGAACTGTGTGCCATAGGCAAGTGCCTCTGTAGGGAAACATGGTCATGACGGCGTTTGTGTCAACAGGGAATTATTTAGAAGCTATTTCTGCTTTCTGTAATCCAATACGGCTAAGCTCACATTAGAGGAAAAACATTGGATTATGAGGGTAATATTCTATATAGAGACACGTGAACCTTGTTTACAGCATAATTTACCTGCGTAGAAACAAAATTTGGATATATATATATATATATATATATATATATATATATATATATATATATATATATATATATATTTATCCCTGGGGATAGGGGATTAAGAATACTTCCCACGTATTCCGTGCGTGTCGTAGAAGGCGACTAAAAGGGGAGGGAGCGGGGGGCTGGAAATCCTCCCCTCTCTTTTTTTTTTTTTTTTTTTTTTCAATTTTCCAAAAGAAGGAACAGAGAATTGGGCCAGGTGAGGGTATTCCCTCAAAGGCCCAGTCCTCTGTTCTTAACGCTACCTCGCTAATGCGGGAAATGGCGAATAGTTTGAAAGAAAAAAAAAAGATATATATATATATATATATATATATATATATATATATATATATATATATATATATATATATATATATATATATATATATATTACGGAGACTAAGCTGTTTCAGAGATCAAAATAGAACCTTCAAAAGAGATTAACAAAATCCAGGAATTGTAGAAAAAATGGGAGAATTTTTGAATTTGAAAGCTTGAAATTTTACTGGACTACGAAATTTTCATCGAGATATATTGTTCAGGTCCGAATAATGGGGAAAAGTCGAAACAGTTTGAAACAGATTTTGCCAAAATGCTGGTGTCAGGTGGAGAGGTTGTGTGTTTGTGGACTGAAAGCTTGCAGCCCACGTGTGGGTGAGGCAGAAAGAAAAGATAACCTGGGGCCAAAGGAGTGAAAGTTGACAGCTTGACCCTCTCCGTACCTAGGCGGGTCGTGCTGGAAATACCTCTTAGGTCGGTGACATGTCTGGAAAGTTGGGGGATTTAATGGGAAGAAAGTCCAGGTCCTGAGCTGAAAGTGAACTGATCAGTAGAACGAGGAGGAGGCCAAGCGTTGACACCACACTCGACGATTTGGTTATAAGGTTACGAATGTTGGCGAAACTCAGGTCACATGGTGCCGTCAAGAGTCGTGCAGGGGAACCAATACTTTGGCTGCAGTCTAAGCTCTCTCTTAGTGGAGATATCACAAAACCCTGACATGCCTAACATTCCTAGACGTTGATATATAGCCTTTGAGTAATTTTTTTTTTGGGGGTGTGTGTTTAAGGGTTGCATGAATAAAGACTGATGACAACTAGGAACATCACGGGAATGTACAGAACAAATACAGAGGCGTCAAGGGGACGGACCCGTCTGATTGTATATTTCCTGTAGTATAAGGTGAGGGAAGGTGACTGTGAAAGTGTTGCCCAGTACCCTTGTAGGGACAGCAAGGTGCTATGTGGGAGAGCAGGCCAAGATTATGTCATTGGCTGTGCCGATTGAACCCGAAATGCTCGCTTTGTATTACGCTGTGATGAATTGATGCTCTCTCTCTCTCTCTCTCTCTCTCTCTCTCTCTCTCTCTCTCTCTCTCTCTCTCTCTATCTATCTATCTATCTATCTATCTATCTATCTATATATATATATATATATATATATATATATATATATATATATATATATATATATATATATATTTGTGTGTGTGCGTGTACAAAAAGAGGGTGACTGTGTTGTTCATTGGTTAATCCAAGGTTTCTGGTTATTTATGGCCCAAGTTAAGGTGCCTGAAGGCTGGCAGAATGCCCATATCGTGCCATCATATGTAGACAAGGGGAACAAAAGTGAAAGCTCGCATTAGAGTGGTATAAGTCTTATGAGTATACCCGGTAAGCTGTATGGCAGTGTTGTGATTGAGTGGGTAGTGGCATACACAGAGCATTAGGCTGGGGAGGAATATTGTGGCTGTAGAAGTGGTAGGGGATGTGTGGACCAGGTGTTTGCTGTGAAACGTTATGTGAGAAAGACGTAGAGAATGAGAAGGATTTGTATGTGGAATTTATCTGTCTGGAGGAAGTGTATAAAAGAATTGGTAGAGATGCCTTAGAAAGGCGCTGCAGATATTTGGTATTGAAAAAACTGCTGGATGTTGCGAAGAATTTTTATATGGAGAAAAAGGTGTCTGTTCGAGTAACATGTGAGGAGGTTAGATGGCTCTAAGTGAAGGTGGGCTTGTGTTGGGGATGTAAAATGTCACCATGGCTGTTTAACTTGGTTTTAGTTGGGTTGATGAGGGAGGTAAATGCAAGGGTTGTAGAGAAAGGGGCGGGTCTACAGTATGTTTGGGTTAGGGGGAAGGGAATTGGGAGGATGAACCAGTTGCTGATTGCTAAAGACGGAGCTCTGGTAGCAGACTGGAGTGGGAGGCCGCAGAAGTTAGTGTCTGGTTTTTGGAGAGTATGTGAAAAATGGAGGCTGAGAATGTGAATAAGAATGAGACTTAACAGGGTGGCTAGACAGGTTGTTTTGAATGTAGTTATGAATGGAGAGAAACTTGAGGAACTGGAGTGTTTAAGATTCTTTGGGAGTGGACATGGCAGCAGATGGAATCTTGGGAGCTGAAGTGAACCTTCGGGTGGGAGAGGAAACAAAAGGCCTTGGGTATATTGAGAAGTGTGTAGTGAAGAGAGATCATTGTGTGTGGGGCAAAAATGAGCATGTCTGATGGTATAGTAGTCCCGATGGTGTTGTATGGATACGAGACTTGGGTCCAAAATATAAAAGAATAGAAGGGAGTGGATGTGTTTGAAATTAAATGCCTGAGGACTACATGTGGTGTAGGGTGGGTTGATCAAGGAGAGAGCTGCACTGTGTGTGCAGGATGAGTGAAGAGAGACTCACTAAAAGAATATACTTAATTGTCAGAAGTGGAGGGAACAAGGAGGAGGATGGGATCGTGAAGGAGATGGAAGGATAAAATGAAAAGTTTTCATTTACTGGGGACTTGAACTTGCTGGAGGATGAGAGACGTACATGGGATACATTGTACTAGAGTGATGTAATATACGGGGAGCGACGTGCTGTCAGTGGGCTAAACCAGGAGATAAGAAGTGATCAGGTTAAACCACGGAAAGGTCTGTGGGGCTCAGCTGTGGATAGGGTTGCTGGGTTTTGAGCATTATACGTGATAGCTATAAAGTGGTTGTGAGGAATCGGGGCCGTTCTTCGTCTACTCCGGGCGCTAATTCTCTACGCGAGAAACGGCGAACTTGTAAAATGAAATCGTATATGACCCCAGGAACCTGCAGCTTTAAGGCTGCGCTCCAATCAGGAACGTGGTGGGCTCCTTTGGATCGAGAGGCTCCTCAGCGAGACTACTACTGCTTTTCGACCATTAACATATTACCTTGCCTGGGTAACGTCAGTCATTGTGTATTGTTATTTATTTTATTATTAATTATTATCATTATTATTATTATTAGTTGTTGTTGTGGTAATATTATTATGTAACCCAAGGACCCCTTCTCCAGGGGTTCCTGCAGCACGGAGGCTGCGTTACAATCTGTAGCAGGGGAAGGATGGACTCCTGTGGAGTGAGAAGTTCTTCAGCGAGATTGTACTCCAGTGGTAAAACCTCACCGCTGGAGGTTACTTTTCCCTTGTAGCCTGACCACAAGCAGCCGTGGTCCGGAGACAAGCAGTTTATATATATATATATATATATATATATATATATATATATATATATATATATATATATATATATATATATATGGTTGAGTTTTTATCTGTATGGTGAATGATTAGTTGATGTGGTGTTTGACTGCGGTATGAAAATTTATGGCCCAGATATCGTGGGGTTAAGGCAAGGTCTTGGTGATACAGGGCGTTATGATTTGACCTCGTAGTGAAGACAGTGTTACAATCCCAGTTGAGCCGAGTCTATTGTGTGGCATACACCACGAGAAGTAGAACAATCCAGAAAAGAAACTTTACGTCAAAATATAAGGACAAGTCTTCCACGGTGTATTAGGCTTCGTTATTTCTCGCCTGTCGCCTTCACTCCCCCTGGCACCGTCGTCCCACAGATGCCCCGTTGTGAAATCTCCGGCATTAGTTTTGTTATTCCCTGCTGCCATACGCAGCTCCTTCAGATTGCCGCCTTTCCCGCCCCACTGAGCTTGTGTTTAGGGTCAGCATCATAGAAATATCGCGCGTTACATTATACGGTTCACAGCATTCCCCGCCCCTCCGAAAAGCGCCCGTGAATTAATCTTGGAAGTTGAGGTTGCCTCTCGTGCACGACGGTCAACGTTCACGCCGCCATGTGTACCCGAGGGTCGTTACGAAGGGTTGAGTGTGTCGCTGTGGAAGGACAGCCTTCCTCCAGGTGACGGACCATCCTCATGATGGTGGCTCCCTGGACACGGAAGGAAGGGAACTGCCCTCCTGAAGGAGTCAGTGTAAACTTGCCTTCCTCTGGAGCTCTATCTCTCTTATAAACTTTTCAGGTAAACTCGCTGGAAAGCGTAAACCAAACTCAGGCGGCAGATATCAGGCCAGCCATCGCTCCGCTTGATGGTGTCAGTCTCCTTCCAGCACTTGGCCTTCACAGCCACCACCTTTTTTTCCCTCCTCCTGGAAGCAACAATGAAATATTCAAAGTGCATTTATTGTGTGTGGAGATGATTGTGTGTAGATTAAGGTATTTCCAGATATTTCTTCGCGATGTGATACCATACACTCATGTATTGTGTCATGGCTGACTGCCGTACCTCATACATGACTTGAGCTGGTTGCCTTATATTGTTAGAGATGTACTTGTGTCCTCCAGTATAGTGAGTGACGGCAGGCAAGGTTATTGTCAGCCGCTTCACCTTGGCTAAGCTTGCCAACATGTGATCACACACACACACACACACACACACACACACACACACACACACACACACACACATACACACACACATACACACACACATACACACATACGCTTTTTCCTCTACAACAATACGTGTATTATTTTGCCTTTACCTCCATATATTTCCTCCAGTTGTATTGTTCCATGTGTATGTATATAGTGCATCGTTAGTGCGTAAGGCAATGTATGAAGCCGGTTGTGGCCCAGAGACTTAGTGTGTTCTGTATGTTTCTCCGCAGCAGCACAACTCGGCGCCCTACCTGGCCGGCATCCCCACCATGGGCAACTTCAACCCTTACATCGCCTCCTCGCCGGTGATGACCATGGGCGTGACGGACGGCGCCGTGGCCTCGCCCATCACCGGCGTGGTCCCCCAGCAAGTGGTCCCCGCCCAGAAGGTGCCCAGGACCGACCGGCTAGAGGTAGGACCCCCCGACCCAGCGCCCCCTCCAAGACCCTCCCTCTCCCTCCATACTCTGTTGGGGGGGACGCAGCTCAGCCACACGTCTGGAAATCTCTCCAATCTTTTCATTATTGTACAGTATATATATATATATATATATATATATATATATATATATATATATATATATATATATATGGTACACACACTGAAGTGTTTCCTTCTGATTACATTGTGGGTGTGTACTTAATGTTCATTAAGATTTATTGTCAGACAGAGAAGAATTATATTCTTATATGCTTGTCCTCTCTATTGCTTGTCCTCTCCACGTATCATCCAAGATTTTAATTTCTTGAAAGCTTTCTTTATTTTTAGCTTCTACATTGACTAGGATATGATTTTGCTTGCTTCGCTAGACACTTTTTGAGTTGTTTAGGTGTTGCGGGAAAACACAATATCTGGAGGCACAGTTGATGATGTTGTTACTCGTAGAATGACGATACCTAAGCCGTTAAATGCTGTCAACCAGAAGCTTCCTAATTATGAAGACTGTCCCGGACGTATTGTGTTTGACCTGAGGAAAACGGCGGGAGAGTGGGAGGGGAACGTGTGTTGTTCTCCACTTGACTTTCTTCAGTCGTCACACACACACCCCCCACCCACTCACAGTGCCTGCCTCTTGTACCACTGTTTTCCCACCGCTCACCTGCTGTCTCACCTACAGCCATAAAGACTGGGACGGCGAGCCACCATTTATTTATTCTGGATTGGTCCTCGTTGCACCCCAGTGTATGATGCTCCACATTTCATAGTCGTTTATAGTGCAGGGAGCAGCAGGGTTGCCGGCAACATGCTCTCCTAACTTGCCTCTCTATCCATCATTATATATATATATATATATATATATATATATATATATATATATATATATATATATATGTATATATATATATAATAAACAGCATTCATAACTACACAGGTCATCTGCTTTTCTGTTCTTGGCGATATTTGATGTTTTTTTTTTTTTATTTTTGTTACCTTATGATACCTGCTTACATCTGTAGACATATGACGACTTCTATTCAACTTGGTGTGATTACTTTGTATTATGAATAAGTTTTACTCTGTAGGTTATATATATATATATATATATATATATATATATATATATATATATATATATATATATATATATATATATATGGTTACCTTTGCCTTTTTTTTTTTACCTTAAACTAAATATAAGACAATATCTGCTGGCATGTTGTAGTGTTGTTAGTGAGGGTCCAGTGTTAATTTGTTTTATTATTTTTTTTTAAAGGGGGGGATGCCCCCTCATACCCCTCCATGCACGAGAAATTAGGCAGAAAAAAAACAAACTTTTGGTTGCTGCTACACACTCCCCACATATCTGTCCACCCCACTCCCCCCTCTCTGCCACCCACACTCAAAAGCTTGCCCCACTAAGTGTGAGCCTAGTGTGAAAATTACAGTAAGTTTGTAGCATTGTATTGTGGAGTGTTGGGCGGCCTCACAGATGAGGGGGGAGGCAGACGTGGGTGGGTGTAGGGGTTGGTGGTGACGAACACTACCCCTCCCCTTTGCCACCGCCACTACCACACGACTGGGCCCTCACCACCCGCTCTGCTCTCACCACATTATTCTCCTCATAGATACTTTTTGCTTTCTTTGCTTCGTACTTAAGTTTGAATTTTATCATTTTTATAAATATATATCTATATCCATTTTCTCTTTCAGGCTGTAAATACGAGAGAATTTTTTTTCTCCTTTTTTTTTTTTAACTGAAAGTTTGTCTAACCTGCTTTCTTCGTGTTGTGTGTGTGTGTGTGCGTGTGTGTGTGTGTGTGTGTGAGTCTTGTCCAGACCTGTGTAATGTTTCCCATAACCTGTCTTACTGACCTTGTGACCTGTCGACACCCACATTAAGGGTCGTCGTCCACTCAGAATATTGACACTTACTCATGTCTCGAGCAGTGGTTCTTTAATAATAACAACCCATTTTTTCCTCATATATATATATATATATCTTTTTTTTTATCGATTAATCAACTGCATATATATATATTTTTTATTATTATTATTTCTTATTTCAATTAATAGTTTATCTGCGTTACTTATACGTACGTTTAACACAAGATGTTGCTTTCTCTAATTTGGCATATCGAATTTTTCTTATCTATTCATTTGCTAACAGTGTATACTTAATCTTTGTTCGTTACATTTTTTCGTCTTTTTTCTCCTTTTATTTTGTAATGAATGGAGCACTGATTTTTAAATGAATGTACATTTATATTTAGATACGTTGCATCGGCACTGTAACAAATATTTTTCTTGTAATAGTTCCTGTTTCAGTAGCCGTTTGCGCTCAGGATTTCTCAGCCGCGGCCACATGTACCCATGAGGCAGAGCGAGCGTGTGTATCGCAGCGTTACTCTGCTTCCTCATGACCAGTGTGTGGCGGACCCGCTAAGCCGCCACCTTCAGTGCACGCGGAGCTTGACGCATTTGGCGTGCGGTGGCGCACAGCGTCCAGTCCGCGTTGCACTGGGCGTACTCCGCTTAGCGTGGCTGCCGTCGAACCTGCGTGAGTTGTCTGGATGTGTGTATGGTGTTTGGCGCTCACGGCATCTGAAACGTGTGGCCTTTGGCCCCGCTCGCCAGGTAATATGTGCGGTGCCAAACTTGTATAGACATCCGGCCCGTAGGTTCGTCAGAAGGCACTCCCTCAAAGATGGTTACATGACGACACTTGCTCTGCCTGCTGGGTAGGTGTGTGCCCGCCCACCAACGGCCGGTTGTCTGCTCAGCAAACCTCTCGCCGACATTCACTCACCACCCTCCACACCTTCCTCACCGTAGTCAAAACATCACTTCCCACCCACCACCCAGGTTCTCCAGAACTCCTCTCTAGACCAGTATGGGCGACCTTCCTAGTCTCGTATTGGTGCCTGCTGGCTGGGGGTCCACTCCTCCCGTCTCGCCCAGGAGTATTGTCCCTCCGTTGTGTGTAAGGCGAGGGTAGTGTTGACCCGGCAGGCCAGCAGCAGCCATGCGGAGGTGGAGCGTCCCCACCACCTGTGCCACGAACACTGAGATCATCCGCTCACCCTCTGTCCTGTAGTCTGTGTCAGAGATAACTCCAAGCATCATGTACACATGTTCTCATAAGTCATGACCAGCTAGGTAGAGTTATCCTTTTTATTTTCTGCTCCGACAGACTTCTTTTGTTGCAATCTGTTGCATAAAACGAGAGGGACTCAGTGTAAGTTATTTTTTGAGGATATTAATGTGACTGGTATAATGTAGGAGTGTGGGTGGCCTGGTAGATGTGGCACCACGGCCCTCATGAGTGGCCAGTCTTTATTTCGTGTGTGCCAGTGCAAGTGCCATGCCGGCCCCTCCTCCTGCCACCGTGCGTGCCGCCCCAGAGCTCTCACCCCCTCTTGCCTCAAGGCCAAGCCATCGGTACTGTCAGGTCCTCCCCCACCCCCGGGCCAAGCCATCTCTAGTGCCGCCGCTAGTGCCATGCAGAGCCTGCACTCTCTACCCCCGCCCCCACAGGCCACACTACCGCTAGTGCCACCCCCACGCCCCTCACAACCCACAACCCTGGGTTATGCCACTGCTAGTGCCAGTGCTAGAGCAACGCTAGAGCCCTCACCCCTCACCACGGGGCCAACCAACCCACCGCTGGTGCCAGGCCAAAGCTCTCACTCCCACTACCCCTCCATTGCCAAGCCAGTCCCTCACATTCATCCCCAACCCACCCACCCCAGGACTAAGCCACAACTCGGTAAGGTGCCACCTCCCCCACCCCACCGATGCCACTCACCCTTTGCGCTCTGTCGCCCCCCCCTCCCTCCCTCCCAACCCCAACGCATACCCATGACCCCCCTCCTGAACCCGCCCTCTCGCCGTCCAGGTTTGCAGGGCAGGCAACAGGCTCCTCCGCCGCTATGGCCTCGACTGCTTCTCTGCCGCTTGCCTGCTGCATGCATCTCAGTTGCCTGTACCGTCAGCATGCTGCTTGCCTTCTTTGGTTGGATTGTCATCTTTGTTTCCTGACTAAGGAGGTGCTGACGAGGGGCTTCCATACCTCCGTCAGCTCCTGTTGGTCCTAACACCCACACCTGACGCCCCGGGCACCCAGACCCTTGCAACCACCAGCGCCCCGTCTATCCTCCTGTGTCTGTTAGTGTCAGAGAGCCACACCCGCTAGGTATGTACCACACCTGCCCTCCTTTACCCCTCCGCCACCGTGCTAGTGGACAGTGAGTCTGGATGCCCGGTCGCGCCGCAACACCAACAGAGAAACTAACTTTAAAAAAAAAAAAAGATAACTATAAGATAAATTGTTTCCACCTGAGCCGGGAGTGGCGGCACATCCCTGAGGTCTGAAATGACCACTAGCCCGCTTTGCTCTCTCTCTCTCTCTCTCTCTCTCTCTCTCTCTCTCTCTCTCTCTCTCTCTCTCTCTCTCTCCGGATGAACGTCTGCAGGTAACATCTTCGATAATTGACCTCAAAAACTTGGTTTCTACAGAAGACATGAATATTGTAACGATACCTAAAAAAAAAAAAAAATTTTGCCTTGAACTACTGTAGATTTGGTTAATGTTAACACACAGATGATCATCATGTATCATTAACATCCACCTCAAGAGAGGCATAAGGTTGCTGAGAATTAAGTTGGCACAGTTCACGAGATCGATGCAAGATCAAGTCTACATATAAACTTTGGAAGTTCATTTGACATGAGAAGCTTAACGTCAATTTCTTCTACCAGTTCGATAACATCCATGACACTGTTGTACCGTAAGCTTGCCTCAAAACATCCTGATTCTCGATCATTCATTGGGGGGGAAAAACATTTAAACTCCTGCCATCAAACATTAGTTTTAAAGTTGATTGATCATCATTTAGTAGTTGCAGTTTTTCTGTCTTCCCCTCAAATGATCCTAGAATATTTGCAGACGTTGGTCCTTCCTGCTATTCTGGACTTTCCTGAGCCCCCAGTATCTTATATCAGCTACACCCTCAACCTCTGCCTCCTGACCTGACCTGACCCGTCCCACTTGAACCCTAACTTCACACAACTTGCGCCGCCTTCACTTCTACACTGTATCTTGCAGTGCCTCCCGCACCTTCCCCTGATCTTGATGAGTACCACCTACACCCTGCCCTAACTTGATGAGTACACCTACACCCTGCCCTATCTTGAGTACCGCCTACTCCCTGCCCTCACTTGATGAGTACCACCTACACCCTGCCCTCACTTGATGAGTACCACCTACACCCTGCCCTCACATCATGAGTACCACCTACACCCTGCCCTCACTTGATGAGTACCACCTACACCCTGCCCTCACTTGACGAGTACCACCTACACCCTGCCCTAACTTGATGAGTACCACCTACACCCTGCCCTCACTTGACGAGTACCACCTACACCCTGCCCTAACTTGATGAGTACCACCTACACCCTGCCCTAACTTGATGAGTACCACCTACACCCTGCCCTAACTTGATGAGTACACCTACACCCTTCCCTAACTTGATGAGTACACCTACACCCTGCCCTATCTTGAGTACCGCCTACTCCCTGCCCTAACTTGATGAGTATACCTACACCCTGCCCTAACTTGATGAGTACACCTACACCCTGCCCTATCTTGAGTACCGCCTACTCCCTGCCCTCACTTGATGAATACCACTTACACCCTGCCCTCACTTGATGAGTACCACTTACACCCTGCCCTCACTTGAGTACCACCTACACCCTGCCCTAACTTTATGAGTATCACCTACATCCATATTTTCACCACCTACACCCTGCCCTAACTTGATGAGTACCACCTACATCCAAAGTTTTACCACCTGCACCATGCCCTAACTTGATGAGTACCACCTACATCCATAGTTTTACCACCTGCACCCTCCCCTAAATTGATGAGTACCACCTACAGCCTGCCCTCACTTGATGAGTACCACTTACACCCTGCCCTAACTTGATGAGTACCACCTATACCCTGCCCTAACTTGATGAGTACCACCTATACCCTGCCCTCACTTGATGAATACCACCTACACCCTGCCCTAACTTGATGAGTACCACCTATACCCTGCCCTAACTTGATGAACACCACCTACATCCTTATTTTAACCACCTACACCCTACCCTAACTTCATAAGTATCATCTACATCTTATTTTTACCACCATCACCTTACCCTAATAAGTACCACCCACTCTTTTTATGTCCACCACCTACCCCGACTCGGTAACCACGACTTGCATATTTATTTTTATCGTTTACGTCATCAGTGCCTCGGCTCTACCCTCCCTCATCTGACCACCAGCACCACCCCCACGGTCACGTTGTGATCATCACGTACGACCCTTTATTACACACACACACACACACACACACACACACACACACACACACACTGACCTTTCCCCACCTGCATCATGACTCCGTACCACCTACATCCCGACGTTTTATACCAGCTGCACACAGACTACACCACCACCTACGTGTGACCTTATACCACCTCTAGCACCGCTTGTTACGGCCCACACCTGAACGTGACACTGCGTATACCCAGACCTTAAACCTTCTGACTGCCATGTCTGACCTGAGGTTGCCTACGCCTCGAGGATATACCGGTGTTCCATGACCTTATACCCCCTTCATCCTGACCTTATACCACGTGCATTCTGACCTGATATCCCCCCCTTGCGTCCTGACCTTACACTACGCGGACTCTTGACTGGATGTCATCTCCACGTTGACCATACCACAACACCCTGACGTAATACACAGTAAGTAACCTACGCACCATATCTACTGTGAAGTCCTACAGGGTAGACCACTCCCGTACACTTAACTGTGTCTCACGTCACCTACATCACTGAAGATTTTTGTTTAGTTTTCTTCCATCCAACTTGCCAACTTCTTTTTTTTTTTCCCTGCAGCGTTTTCTTTCCTCTCTACGGCTGCAGCTTTCCCCTCCGTATTTTCGATCAGTCATCACCTACAGCTGACCTGATGTCCTTCCCTCCGGTTTCGTTCGTTTCACCTACCCCGCCTTCTCGCCTTCCAGTTTTATCTCACTCAGATTGCCCCTGCCTTCACCTGCCCAGTTCCACAGCGAGTCGACATCAACCACCCCAGCCTCCATCTGTCGACATCTCCACAGCTGCCATCTCTCCAGAGGTCCCTGTTTCCAGCGGTCCATTCCTCAAGCTGCCCCCCCCCCATGGAACCCCCTCCCTTCCGTTTCTTCATCTCTCCAGCCGATTCCTCCCCCCACCCCCTGCCCCTCTCTTCATTCTCCTCCCACCAATATCCTGACACTCTTAAGCCCCTCTCTCTACCACTGGTCTTCAGCTGTCCACCTACCTCATCAGGTGCCTCTCTCTCTCTCTCTCTCTCTCTCTCTCTCTCTCTCTCTCTCTCTCTCTCTCTCTCTCTCTCTCTCTCTCTCTCCTGTTCCCTCACATCTACCTCTTCATCTGCCTCTGCCACCTTTCCCTCACTTAAGCCTTCCCGTCTTTCTCTCCTCCCACTCTCATCTCCGTCCACCAGAATTTCTAGCCTCCCACGTTTCCAGTTACCCTTCTGTATCCAGACGCCCTTCCCCTCAGCACCCCTCCCTCTGTGTAGCTGTATTCCTCTTCAGGTGTCCCTCTCTCCAGCTGCCTCTGTTCCTCAGCCGCCCCTCCCTCCAGCTGGCCCAGTCCCCATGCTGCCCTGGCTAGCTGTCCTCCCTGGTTCTCTCCCCGGTGTCTCCACCTGCTGCTGGGTCGCCCTGCTGTAGTCCGCTCTTCTGCCTCTAGGTGTGCCGCGAGTTTCAGCGTGGCGCGTGCAAGAGGGCTGAGCAGGAGTGCCGCTTCGCCCACCCGCCCGATCACGTGAGCACGACAGACGAGGGCACTGTCACAGTTTGCATGGACGCTATCAAGAGCCGCTGTTCTCGTGACCCCTGTCGCTACTTCCACCCTCCCCCGCACCTGCAGGCCCAGCTCAGGGCGAGCCAGGGCCGCGCCGCACAACAACCCCTGGTAGGCACCGACCCGCACACTGCCGCCGCCGCTCCTCCGCCACCAACCTGCCTCACCGCCTCACTCTACCTACCCCTCCTCATACATCATTCTCTCTCTCTCTCTCTCTCTCTCTCTCTCTCTCTCTCTCTCCCTATATATATGTGTGTGTGTGTCTATATACATCTTACCTGTGTTTCTTCCTTTCTATGGTAAAAAAAAAATCTTCTTTATCACCCTCTTTCTCCCTCTCGTCTTTTACTCATTCCTGTCATCATTTTCTTCCTCATCCGTGTGTATCATCCTTACCATTCTCTCTGTTCACTTCTCGTAGTCTTCGTCATTGATTGGCCAATGTTTCTTCACCAGCCAGTACATATGTCCTGTCAGGATTTTTATACTCTTTGATCTTTTATATATTATGGACTCTTCAACCATGAGGTCTCTTGCTTGGCGTGGCTGTCACGGATCCTTCCATAAGAGAACTGTAAGTCTTGAATTTGGTTTAAAATAGTTTTTTTTTGTTAGTTGCTAACTCTTCACATGGGTTTAAACTGAAAAAATTTCTTGGTGGGACATCATAAAAAGTGGGATCAAAAGTTACTTAAATCGGGTCTTGTCTCCCATCGATCGCTTGAAATGTGATTTTAGTTTAAACCCTGGAAATTAGAGCGGGGACTTCTATATAGGTTATTCCAGAAAGAGAGCTTGGGCTTCAAAAGTTTTGCTAGTGACAGCCAGGTCTGGTCGTGTGTTGGTCGGGGCACGAGGGACCAAGGCTGGAGTGATTGGTCCCTGGTGGTCCGGCCGACCTGCCCCGCACGTGAGCAGCCCGCTGAGCCCCACACAGTAGTGCCCGCCACCCGCTGCTCCGCCCCTCCCTTCCCTGCTACCCTCCTGGCCCAACCTTCCCTCACAGGCTGCCGGGACGCTCCTGCTGGGCTCATCTGGGTTCTTAGGCCCACACCTCACACTCTTGCCCCCCTCCCACAGACTCGGCAGGACGCTGGGGGAACACCCCGTCCCATCCGACGTTGCCACCCGGGTGTTCTCCTGGCTCCTGACATCTACAGCTGCTACTATCGGCAAGCCTCGGTCGGGAGATGCGTCGGCCCAACCTGCTCGCTCCTTACAGTAGAATTTTCCCACGTCACGCTAGATCCTCACAGCTTTTTCCTTGTCATACTGGATCCTCACAGCTTGTCCAGTCACACCGGATCCAAATAACTTCCCACGCCGTAGTCGATGGTTGTGGCAGCAGATGGCATGCCCGACACGTCTCCCGATCTACTCGGCCTTCGCCTTACTTTTTGTTCTGCATATTTCTCCTCGACGTGCAGTTCCCTCCTGGCACGAACCATGGATCGCTTGGTTCGGGATTTTTTGGTAAAGTGATCAGCGGCGCAGGCCTAGCCTAGTTAAATTGTCACTTTAGAAAGAGTTGATGTCATCAACTGTGTTCTCGTGAGTTGCACATCTTTTTGGGCAAGTGGAAGAAGGGACAGACAGCCTGCTGGACGGCCGCTGTGATCTTTCTCGTCGGTGTCTCAGTGAGGGATCCTGAGAGTAAGACGGTACGACGCGCGTCTCTCGATCTTACAGGGATAAGTAGTTAACATCATTGTACATGAGGATCATTGAGACTTTTCTCGACTACGTTACGATGTTACTTGACTGATTCATTGGTAATCTTGTGTATATTCAACATTCCTAACGTCAATTTAGACCACATGTGTTTCACTTAGAATTCATATGCGTTTCCCAAAGCCCCTGTGTGTACACGTCCTTACTGAGAAGAGAAGAATTAAAATTCCGTGTCTATCTCACTTTTGTCTGTTTTTGTTTCACTATTTACAGTTTGACCACCCACAACGTCCAGTGCCTCCCCCCGTCTCTTTACCTCTCTCTGTCTACAATACATCTTTGCCTCTCCAGTTTTCTGACGCCTCCCGTGGTCTGTGTCTGTTCTTTCTTTCCCCCCGAACGTCGTAGTTTGCAGGGCAGTGTAGTGGACTCCTGACAGTGTCGCAGCAGCCAACGGACGAGTATTGGCCCGAGACTCTACATGGACCAGTGAATGCCTCCTCTTGCTCTCCACCACACGACCTGCCGCCACAGCCCGTCCTCCAGCTAAGTCCACCACCATCACCACCGGTTCTCTCTCTCTAGACTTACCTTATGGGCATGTACTCCTCTAATTCCATCTGGGTTTAGGCAGATATAAACCAGAGAACTCGTTAGTGTTGTAGGAATTATGACGCTTAAGTACACAGGACATTATAGAGGAATTTAGGTCAGTTTTGTGCAGGATACCAGTTGAGCGAGTCTTGTGCTAAATGTTGTTCTAGATAAGCTTTTTTTTTTTGACTTACCGATTCATCAGTAAGGCGCACTTACTGCTGTGAATATTACCATTCGAACATGTGATGTCGTGGTAATTTTATCACCATTTTTATGAAAATATTATTTTATGAGAGATAGGAATAGCGTCTATATGATGAGGTTTCCACAGGTAGGTCAGGTCAGGTCAGTTCGCTGTTGCTAGACACAGGATAACGTAGATTGAGATCTTTAGGAATGATAATCCAGTATAGGCTGGGATAATCCAGAGTAATCTGGGGTTGGGAAGCAAGTCTTGTAGTAAACACCATCTGATAATCATTGAGATGATGCTGGAATGAGTCTTCTCATTCGGGTGTCGGCTGGCAACAGTGTTTAGGTCGACCTGACACAGCTCAGGCTGATGTAGACATGGTAATGACAACTGTACCCACCCCTGGATGACATCGCTTATTCTAACAGAAACAGCGGTCTCCCGAGCTGGCCCACTTGTGGACTGACTGAATTGTTGGAGACGTCATCCGGGGCGGTTACACAAGGATATTCCTTCACTGGCCAACGTTGGCTCACGTCTTACTAAACTGGGAAATGTTTACAGATTAGCTTTATTTTCGCTCAGACCGGATGTTCGAACACTGATTTCATATACAAAAAAAAAAAGAATGTTCGTTCTTAAGTATTCATTTATGCAGTTTAAGGAAGAATCGTTACATATTGTTGACCACAAAGGCCAGAGGGCACTGTTACCAGGTGCTACACACGGAAGTACGGGACCCACTGCCCAATTCTTGTACGTGAGTGGCTGTGAGTGAGTGTATGTCTTGTGTACTCCACCACACCATTTGTTACCTGTACACTTCAGCTTGTGTGTCTGTTGTTCACAGTGTTGACGCGGGTGCATAGTTCCCAATATCGAAGTACAGACAAAAGTTCCCAGAGTTTCCATAGTCCTGAGAGTGTTGACGTGGGTCCGTAACTCCTGGATGTTGACGTGGGTCCGTTGATCGTGTGTTGATGTAGGTCCGTAACTCCTAGATGTTGACGTGGGTCCGTTGATCGTGTACATTGATGTAGGTTCGTAACTCCTGAATGCTGACGTGGGTCCGTAACTCCAAGGCGGTAACGTAGAGTTCCCTATTTCCTGGGTATTGAAGTGGGTCATTAGATGCGTTCTTCCAGCACCCCGTCCCACTTGTTGTAGAGGTGAGAGGGGACAGATCTGAGTGACGTTATAATGACGTCACCAAGATATTGATCACGCGTATAGGAATCTTTTCGCCATTTTTTTTTATACAGTTATATATTACCCTCACATGGCTCGTGTTTGGGGCGTTCCCGTCCGTTTTCCAAACGAATGTAACCCACTGACCTTCCCTGGGCATTGAGCATACCACTGGTTTTCTGGTGTACGGATATTGCTAGGTTAACTAACATTATGATGGATCTGCTATTACTGCTGCCGGTGTGGCCATTTTGAGAGGTGGAAGGGGTCAGTGGCCCAGCAAAATGGATAATTTCCACACACACACACACACACACACACAAAAGAATTATGAAACGTAAACATTTATTTGAACATGGTGAGGAACGAGTGTGTGACGTGGATCGTACATGTGAAGGTGTTTGTTGTCGTAGTGACAGCAGCGCAGTATTGTCCCGGGTGTAAGGTCTGTTACGAGGGCGTAGGTGAGGGTGGGGTTGGCGAGGCTGGGAGTGTGGTAGCCCCGGAGACCGCGTAGGGGTCGGGTGGGGTGCAGGGACAGATGCCAGTTGTCGCCATCGATCTACTGTGACGTCAGCGTACAAAGCCAACCTTGATATGTACACTCTCTTCTAGCAGACCAGATCAAGCACACGTTTTTCTTTTATGTTTGTTAGTATATTAATATCCGTAAACGTTAATAACTTGATTAACTACAGGAACTGGTTGTTAGTTATTGGTGTAACGAGGGCGTTGGTCCGCTTGAAATTTATACCTAATTGCGGTGGTCATTTAATTGTTTAATTGTCGGTCGCAGTAATCATTGTGCTGAGAGCAACTCTTGTTCATATTTTTCACAAAGTATGGCTTAATATATATATATATATATATATATATATATATATATATATATATATATATATATATATATATATATATATATATATATATATTTAATCCGTGTTTAACCTTTTGTAAGTTATAGTAGTTTTGACCTTTCCTATTAATGCCATTAAAATAGTATGCGCCAAAGCAGACGGTGTTTAACTGATGTGCACACGGTTTGATTCTCTTCTTAACCAGTAAGTTAACATTTGTGGCAATGACAAGATCGCGTGTACCACACCATCCAGAGATGGTTGGTGACCGTATACTTCTTCATATCAGCGTGTGGGTTGTGTGTCACAACGGTGAACGGCAGGCACCTGCAGCTGGCTGGTACAATGTACGCTACAGGTTCTGCTCAAATATATAGTCGGCAGATCTTCGTATGTTCCAGAGTCATTTAATGTACCATAGTACAGATTAGACACGTCATGAATGATTATTATTATTATTATTATTATTATTATTATTATTATTATTATTATTATTATCTTCATCATTATACTTTGTCGCTGTCTCCCGCGTTAGTGACGTAGCGCAAGGAAACAGACGAAAGAATGGCCCAACCCACCCACATACACATGTATATACATAAACGCCCACACACGCACATATACGTACCTATACATTTCAATGTATACATACATACATACACAGACATATACGTATATACACATGTACTCATTCATACTTGCTGCTTTCATCAATTCTCGTCGCCACCCCGCCACACATGAAATGGCACCCCACTCCCCCCTTCCTGCTGGTACTGGAAGATTTATGACTCGATCAACATAATTACGGCCAGTTTGTGATTGTACAAGAATCAGGGGCTAATCAAATGTCTACTAATACTTCTCAGTGCTGTACCAAGACAGCTGGTGTCACTTTTCTTGTCAGCAGTTGGTTTACCCGTAGGGCTATCAGCTGTCGGTCCTGGACACACACACACACACACGTAGATAGGTAGATATAAAGGTAAAGATAGATATCCGAAATGGTAGTGTTGTCAGTGTTGCGATGGTATTACGTAGCGCTGTCTTGGTGTAACTTGTGCTGCATTTAATTGTTAATGGAGGTGAGAGGTGATTTGGTAGTGGAGATGAGAAGTGATTTGGTGATACTTATTACCTTCACGTATTTACTAATCCCTCCAAAAGATATTAGGATACTGAAGTAATCATGAACCATGTATGAATAACGCTTGTGTATAACCATGTGAAGGTGGTTTGTATACACGGGAATAAACATTTGAGAACAAAGTTCACCATTATGGACGCGCTTCAAACTCTCTCTCTCTCTCTCTCTCTCTCTCTCTCTCTCTCTCTCTCTCTCTCTCTCTCTCTCTCTCTCTCTCTCTCTCTCTCTCACTTG
This sequence comes from Panulirus ornatus, assembly GCF_036320965.1. NCBI lineage: Eukaryota > Metazoa > Arthropoda > Malacostraca > Decapoda > Palinuridae > Panulirus > Panulirus ornatus. Next base: position 29,353,810 of record NC_092279.1, read on the forward strand.
TTGACCGCCTCGGACTTTTATTTTCCCTAGAATGAACTCCTGTTTCAATTGCTCCTTCGTGGAAATTGCTCTCGGCACTTGGAAATGTCAATAAACAATAGCAGGCACCGGGTAAGAAATGCAGCCGCCGTGACAACGCTTAACCTCACAGCTGTGTTGCTCTGGTGTATTCCACAGCTCAGCAAGAAGTGCCCTTGTGAATAATTACACATTATATATATATATATATATATATATATATATATATATATATATATACAAACCTCCAACAGCCAGGATTGCACCCGGGTTCGATCTTGGCTGTTGGAGGTTTGTATGTTATATGGAAGTGCGTGTTCATATGCACTAATATATATATATATATATATATATATATATATATATATATATATATATATATATATATATATATATGTATATGTATGTATATGTATATATTCGTGAGTGTGTGTGATCTGTAAGTCTGTTAGGGATGTACAAAAGATCTTACGTGAAGAAATGCCATTACATATCAAGGAGGGGATGGGAAACCTCGCTTTCCCCCAGACACTTGCTAGTATGGGAAGCAGTATGACACTGCCTCCTCTTGGTTGTGACGGTCAGTTATACATGGTAGTCTCTGAATGATCATTTACCTAGTTAGGAAAGGTAATGGATAAGTTCCAGAGTTATGGTTATACACGACCGGTAACTGAGTTATACACGACCGGTACCTAAGTTACACATGACCGGTACCTGAGTTATATATGGCCGGTACCTGAGTTATACATGACCGGTACCTGAGTTATCTTAACCCGTACCTTCAACCTTTACTTTGGTAACGCACGAGTGTGTGTGTGTGTGTGTGTGTGTGTGTGTGTTGTACTCCCGCTGGCCCTGTGGAAGACGAAGCGACGTCAGACGTTGCCTTCACTCACCCAACCCCTTAATACTTCACCCTCACTGTCTCTCCTGTCTGTGACCTACACTGAAAAGCAGCCCCTTTTTTTTTTGTTGCTGTCAAAGGACTTGCAATTTCCATGTCTTTCCTTTTCGTTGATACTAGTTCAGTACAGTTCATACCCCGTAGGTACTGTTCATCTCCATTATACCCCAGTCTGCGCTTCGCAGGTCTGTGTTAACCCATTCCATGCTGGCCTTCCCTGGTTACTGCACCGCACCATCCTGTGATATGTAAGTAATGGAGAGACCTGGAAAAGTTCGAGCAGAAAAGAAATAGTGAACAGTGCTGGGGGTGGGGACATCTCCCAGTGCATCAGGAGAAGGCAAGACCAGCATTCTCAAGAGGACAAAGTTTGCCTTTCAGTCTTGGTTTGTCAGGCGAGTACCCCGGGTGGGTCGGCTCGGTGGAGAGGAGTGAGCCATCTTTGCCTTCTCCCGCGATGCCCTGAAAACACAGCAGAATTCATGACAGGACTTATTAACCTTTCTACAGGTAGTGAGAAGTTTGATGTAAATGTTAGTTCAATTTTCCTGCTGCACTTGTGGCATCGCTGGGGTTGACACCTGTAGAGAACAGTAACATTTCGTATACTCAAGTTACTGAGGTATTTCCCAGATGATGATACCCATCCAGTGGGTGTTTGTGTGTGTAGCGACATGCGCTCGCACCGCTGGTAACCATCGTGTCTCTGACCCTCCCCGCTTGGCTCACCTGTGATGTGACGGACCGGAGCTCCTCCCACAGTTCACTACCAGGTGTTGACTCTCGCCCTCATTATGGAACTGTGCAGTGTTTTACTGTTGGCTAGATTATCGCGGGAAAATGAAGGATCTGATCATTAAAATTTCACGGACTGCAGAAGGCAGTGAAAGTAAGAATTGCTGGGGAACAGGTCTCCCTCCATCCGCCGAACTCTGTCGACCGGGGAGCTCTTCATTTAGGGCCATTGACACCCACACTGAGTAAACGCCACTTGGGCGAATAGTGGTGCGTGGCTGGGCAGGTGAGTGACCTGGACGACGACCTCGCTTTTAGTCGAGGTGGAACAGGGGCAGAGCCTTAACCCTCCTCCCTCGACTTTTATTGTAGTCTGATTCAGTGAGGTGGATGACCCATTGTACCTCCCTCGACCACTAAAGCGCTATTTTGTCTTGTGAGTGAGGGAAGGTACGGCTCCTCACATCCTGCCTTTTCTCTGTGCTGTAGCTGATGTTACTATTTTTCCCCCTCCGCACTCTTTGAGGCTGACACCCCAACTTGAAATGGCCGCCGGTCCTAGTCTGTCAGAAGGTAAGAGGGAGACTGAGAGTTCCTACTTATTACGAGAGTTTGCCAATATTGGCAGGGGTGTCGCTCCCCGTAGGTCATGCTTGGTGGATCATAGTTCCTCCTCCTCCGCTACCCACCCATCGTCATTGTCTGCCTGATGTTCATCATGGATAGACCACAGAAGCAATGACCTCTCCCGCCCTGCGTTCTCCCCGCACTGTGGCTCTTCCGGAAGTTAAAGCGTGGGGTCATGACCCCTCACACCGAGCGACCAGACACCATATAGTACTACGGTTCAGCTGTGATCACTGGTATGGGTTGGTCCCATATGCGATCCATGGCGCGTGTTGACTGACGACTGCGCCCTGTCGAGATATGTACATCCTGACGTTCTGGTGTGATTCATATGATCACATCTACCCCAGGGGGTTAATCATGGGAATAAGGGGTCGAATATCCTCCTTAAATTAGTCGATTCCTATGAATGTCACGTGTGCAGGGGGGATGGTGAGAATGTGCTGAATGTCAGGATGTTGTAAGTGTAACGATGGGGGTGTACACCTGACGAGTCCGTTGTTTGAAGGTGACTCAATACAGAGTCTCCGTCCTTCCCAGCCTGGCCGACCCACTCGGGACTCTCTTGACTGGCTCTCTGCCACTTGTATTCATCGCGCTGCCTTCACATGAATGTTTCAAGCCGTGAATCCGCGTCTTAACACCGTACGCCGAATTTTAGATTCTCACGTCTTTTGAAAAGGTTTCCGAGAACTTCAGTGGAACTTGTGGGACGTGAGGAGCGGACGGGAAGAGATGGACGGCGTGCATCTTTAGACGTCAGGAGAGGAAGCCGGCACAACATTTTCAAAAGGTCTCCCATGATAATTCTTCCTACGCTTTTCATGCTGTATGCAAAGGCGCTTGCCTTTGTGAAGATGTATTCGGAGGGGATATTGATTTTCCTTTTTTTCTTTTTTTTTTCCCCTTAGCCCCCCTCTCCGTAACTGGTTGCACCATCACGTAAACACCGATTCTCAGTTCGATGTCCACATCTCTTCTCGAACTCTCGCCATTTTTGTGTTTCCCCAGACATCGTAAAGAGGCTTCTCTTCGCACACCTGTTATCATTAGTCCAGGCTGAACTCCAACCCCGGCGTGACTGGAACATCTGACTTCGTTATCCAAGAATACGTTTTCCAGGAATAACGTCTCTCAAGTTGGCATTGGTTATTCAGGTTTCTTGTTTGGTTCATGAAAAAAGAAGAAGCTCATGGGGTTAAACAATCTACTTCCAGTTTAAACATCTGCGTTGTCGGTCGTAATGTAATGGGTTGGTAGAAGAGGAAGATGTAGTGAATTTGGAATGTCTAGGTATTGAGATAAGGTTATTCCACTCAACTGTTAACGTATCAGAACAGTGCAGGAAGAAGAAAGATATGCGAGACGTAGTGGTCTAAACTGAATGAAAGCTGATCTAGTATAGTGAACCGAAGGTTAAAATTGCATTCCTTACAAGAAGAGTTAGGATGGTGCTGTAATGAACCCACCCAGCTGTACTGAAGTCAACCCAGCACTAGAGCAACACTGGAAGACAATACCTGACTCAACACATTGCCATCTTAGGGAACAATGTGTGTGTAGTTATGTATGACATCCATTCTGTACTGTACTCATGTCTTGAAGCTCAACATTGTGGAGATAACGATAAGAAGTGTACCGACCTATAGTGCCACAGTCCCATACCAAAGAAGAACGGTCTAGTCCAACACACAACCCACGGAGCACACACACAAGGACTCCTTCGTTTGCGATTTGAAGATGATATGGGAAAATCTGTTCGTATGTGTACATAACCCAGTACGGAGTATGGTAAGGGAGAAATTGATAATAATGTAATAATGATAATAATAATTGATAATGATAATACGATACAGGAAAAAACTGATTGTAGTGACTACGGACCATAAAAACGCAGAAATTTGATGACTGTGCAGGACATGAGTTAGGTTTCAATGAGCGTTTACGAGGGCGAGAAGTGTCATATATGTAAAAGATTGTGGCATTATCCTTGTGGAAATATTCTTATAAACAGTGTAAGTGCCGTCAAAATGAATCTAGTATTTTAGATTCCCCGGACAACCCTCCATTGCAAACTATTAACAGCACTAAAGAGAACGTGAGACCCATTCCAAAAAGGCAAGTTTTTTTTTCAGAGAGAGAGGAAAAAAAAGTACGATAATAGACAACATTAGTGTGACAACACCACTGGGGCCAAGCCCATATATCATAGCGAATGTGATTTGGCAGGTTGCAGTGCTGTAGACGAAAGAAAATGCGATGTGGTTTACGACAGTGCAAACGACTTGGCACATATTACGAAGCCGAAAGAGGAAATAGAAAATGTGAGTCAAGAGAAAGAAGAACGGGAAAACCACCGTAGACTTAGCTAGCAGGACCAGAAATACTTACCTGAGGCTCGGGCAAGCGAGATGAAGGAAGAGACAATTCGGGGTCAATCACCCATAAAGTATGCAGAAGACAGTCTTGAAAGCCCGGTAGGTCGCTTGAGAAAGAGTGGAGCAGTGGTCTGTTCAGTGAATACAGATGTCACTCACCACAAGAAGGACGGTGCGATCCTAATTAACCTCGAGAGTGAATAAAAAGAAAATGTCAATAAAACCCAGAGCAAGAAACGTAAGAGAGGAAATGATATACAAGAGCCCGACATTGCTCGAGAACATGCAGAAACTGAAAACGTACATTTTCACAATACTACATGGACTTGCTCAGCACGACACAGTAGAAGAAAACCCTTCTCAGTAAGTTCTTTAGCATTATGCATACTCCTCCAGCAGGGAACCTAATCCTACCAAAATGGCCCATTCATGATTTTTATTATTTTCTTTTAAAGGGAGCGCGTACTTAAAGAGGTATGGATTCGAAACTATGACTCGCACATGAGTGAAAAAGTAGGAAGGACCTGAGGAAGAGTTGGTTGATTTACGGACCACTTCTTTTGGCCAAGACAGATTGGTTCTTAGTCTGGAGGTAGAAAATGCGTTGAATTTGACTTAAAAATTTCGATGTTTCGTACTTCCATCACCTCAATACAACTTCACTTGACTCCATTCCAGACGAGCATATCTACTGGCGTGGATTACATGCAGTAAGATCTCTCAAAAGATGGCATACCACTTTTTTAAGGGGAAGCAGTGTAAAGATCAGACCTGAAAACTTCACGTCATTACCTGTAAGTGCTAGAGACATTATGAACCAGCGAAGGGAGAAATTCAAGGACTGGGCAGACCAGTATCTACAATATGTGTCTTACCAACCAGGTTACAGTAGATATACCTTTGGGTGGAAATCCTTCCCTCCTGTTTTTTAGGTTTTCCAAAAAAGGAGCAGAGAGCGGGGCCAAGTGAGGATATTCCTTCTAAGCTGTTCTTAACGCTACCTCGCAAGTGCGAATATGTATGAAGAAAAAGAATATATATATATATATATATATATATATATATATATATATATATATATATATATATATATATGAAGGTGAAATCGCACTTCAGTAGGAGTTCATACAATTTTTTATTAACTTAGTTTTTCTTTACCTGTGGCACAACATGATTCGTGGAGACAATCCACCTCATCATGTGCCAGTACTTAGTTATTTAATTCCCAACATCATACTCGGTTCCCTGACCGTATAAGCCATCCGAAGGTCTGCCAAACATGAAAACTAATGAGAAAGGAATAAGATCATGGCTGGTAAAAATGTTACCTCAACATACGTAGTGAATTTGTGGCAGATGTAAAACGGCCGCAGCTTCTGTAACGATAATTGAGAAGCTTGACACTATCTACGGAAAAAAAGCAAAAAAAAAAATAAAAACGTTGAATTAAGTATGAGAATTACGAGGAAGTGTAACGAAGCCGTTGGTAATGTGGGTAACCATCTTGACTATTTCTATTTGGAAATAACGGAGCCATTAGTTAGTTAAAAATCTATATTCCCGAAAGTTTCGGACCGAGGACTACCATCACTATGAACACGTTTAGCACCAAAGAAGGCACGTAAACAGACGGATGTGAGGAGATAATGCCAAGGAAGGAATATGAAGCTGATGTTTGTGTAGTCAATAACGATCCTAAAGATTGATTACTCCCCATATATTTCTTCTTGAACACTTGTTCCCAGTGTTTCACTTATCGCACTATTACACCAGTATACTCTTGCCCTCTACGTGTCGTAGAAGGCGACTAAAAGGGGAGGGAGCGGGGGGCTGGAAATCCTCCCCTCTTTTTTTTTTTTATTTTTCCAAAAGAAAGAACAGAGAAGGGGGCCAGGTGAGGATATTCCCTCAGAGGCCCAGTCCTCTGTTCTTACCGCTACCTTGCTAACGCGGGAAATGGCGAATAGTTTGAAAGAAAGAAATATATATATATATATATATATATATATATATATATATATATATATATATATATATATATATATATATATGGAAGTCGAGAACATTATCTCGGAAAGCAAAAATGGGTATGTTTGAAGGAATAGTGGTTCCAACAATGTTGTATGGTTGCGAGGCGTGGGCTATGGATAGAGTTGTGCGCAGGAGGATGGATGTGCTGGAAATGAGATGTTTGAGGACAATGTGTGGTGTGAGGTGGTTTGATCGAGTGAGTAACGTAAGGGTAAGAGAGATGTGTGGAAATAAAAAGAGCGTGGTTGAGAGAGCAGAAGAGGGTGTTTTAAAGTGGTTTGGGCACATGGAGAGGATGAGTGAGGAAAGATTGACCAAGAGGATATATGTGTCGGAAGTGGAGGGAACAAGGAGAAGTGGGAGACCAAATTGGAGGTGGAAAGATGGAGTGAAAAAGATTTTGTGTGAACGGGGCCTGAACATGCAGGAGGGTGAAAGGAGGGCAAGGAATAGAGTGAATTGGAGCGATGTGGTATACCGGGGTTGACGTGCTGTCAGTGGATTGAATCAAGGCATGTGAAGCGTCTGGGGTAAACCATGGAAAGCTGTGTAGGTATGTATAGTTGCGTGTGTGGACGGGGGGGGGTTGGGCCATTTCTTTCGTCTGTTTCCTTGCGCTACCTCGCAAACGCGGGAGACAGCGACAAAGTATAAAAAAAAAATATATATATATATATATATATATATATATATATATATATATATATATATATATATATATATATATATATATAAGCTACAAAACTTCTCTAGCTTGGGCAACAAATACCTACCAGCAGGAGCGTAATCTCAGCATACCTATTGCCGAAATCTACAATGTAAACACCGAAATAATTCCAAAAAGTGCCTGAACAATGGTGATAACGTCCTGCATATCAGGAATTTTTTTTCTGTCTTTTAGAAATAGCCTAAAGAAATATGTGGACTTTAAATTCATGATAACCCACGCAGGGCAACACTGTGTTAGTGGGGGAAAATCAGGTCACAACGGGTAAGGCACCATGTCTTCAAATCACCAGCAAACAAACAAAACTGGCGATCCCAATGTATGGACATCACATAAGTTATACCAAGTTGCCTCAGGCGAACAACAAGTGTGTGGAACGAAAATACCCGGTAAGTTGGAAAGTAGATATACATCCTCGCAATAAATCTAGCAACATGTGGCGCCTACATGGTAAATAGCTCCCTCTCTACTCGTCAAGGAATGTACTTGCACCTTTTCTATTATCATCTCGTATCTGGCACAGATGTAAACACAAACCTCAGCCTATCATAATTTGTCGATAATATTTAAGTTCGTAAGGAAAGTGATGTCTCACCAAGACTCGTAAGACTACACATAAATCAATGGTTCATATAGTCTTACACTCGATGTGTTTATATAATGTTTTCCTTCATACCTAACTTGCTGTACTGGGGCAGTCAGGAACAGTTGATTCGGAGCATGACCAGCGCATGGCTTTTCCAACTCTTCTTACTTTTAGAAAGTTGATAACCAGAGGAAAGAATTTCTAGCTCCTCTCTTCACCACCTGTGACACAAAGGAGATAACGTGGGTAATATTCTGTCTCCCTTTTCCTTAGGGATATATCATGTTATACACGTGGAAAATATTGGAAGGCCTGGTTCACAGTCAAAAATTCTGAAGTTATTCCATACTAGAGTGAGAGACATGAAAGACTGGAAAATAGCGTAGTGAAAAGTGGGGCCGCCATGGTCAGAACAATAAGGGAAAATAGTGTCGAACATTCAGGCTCTAGGAAGTGAGTGCTCCAGCAGCAAATATCGGGAAACTTACGGAACAGCCAGTAGAAAACTCCACAAACTGTATAGATATCAAGAACGTGTACCTGATAAGCAAGACTGCTGTGAATAGTTACCCCTGCGGGGACGCGGTGTCAAATAGCCTAGCTGTTCGTAAAGAGCAATCATGCATCTTGGTCTCGCTCCCAGTTATGAACTTCAGGTCAAGACGAAGTTCCAGAAATCGACGGATGGTAAACTAACTAGCAACTGTTGTTTATCTTTCTCTCTTGCAAGGTCACCTTTATCTCCAGTGGCTTTCGACTCCCACTGAATCTGCAGGTCCTTGTACCAAGTGGCTTGTAGTACCTTAGTTCCTGGTTCTTTTATAATGGTTCTTCCTAGCTTCACTTGGTTTACGGGCTCCTCTTGGCGTGCCTGTCGCCTATCACAGAAAGATTCTTCTCTTGTCTCGTTTTATGACTAAAATCTTGTGTAATTTTAGTGGTATTTAGCTAGGCTGAGGACGAGGTGATCGTGGTAAACATACTGTAATTACCTCTGACGGCGGACAAACCGGAGTCAACAAGCTACTATGCACTGGAGGATCTTTGGGCTGAGAGTCCCGGGGGATAGTAAAGTAAGGTCGACCGCTGTGAGGTGAAGCACGTAATGCACTTTGCCTGTTAGCCGTGGAGGAGAGAATAAATACAGTGTTTGCCGGAGAGCGGAGCCCCAGTTTGTGGAGCGTGCCGGCGAGCTGGTGCCGAGGATCCCGCCTGGGCGGAGACGCCGCCGGCACGGGGAGCAGGGTGGCTGGCTGGCAGAGGGGAGGTGTAAGGGGGTGCAGGGTGCGGGAGCGTAGTGAAAGACGGGCAGGGTGCAAGGAAAGAGGCGTGCGGTGTAGGTTAGAGGGAGAGGTTAGGATACAAGGAAGACTTAGCCAGCAGGGATTAAAGAAGCTAGTGAAAAAAGTGAGGCGAAAGGGGTTAGGTTACAAATGAGAGAGATTGGTGGAAGGGAGAGAGTATTTTGAGCTAAGTGAGAGGGGAGGCAGGGAGAGTGAAATACCGAGGGGAGGGAGGGCTGGTAGAGGTGTTATTAAGTAAACCAGAAAGGGAGGAGGGTCAACAGGGCTGCAGGGTGGGGAAGGTATCGTTGTAGAATAAATCACGTTACGAAGTAGGTAGGTTGAGGGGGAGGGACGCCAGCCGTACTGGAAATTCTCTCCTCAACAAGAAGAGTAAATAATAATGATGACAAACGAAGTCATTGGTCATACGTAAGCTTTAATGTTCACTAGGTTAGAGTAAAGTGTATGGCTTTCACAGTTATTATTTCCTTTCTTTGCTGTAAAGGTCGTATTGTGTTGGGGTTATTTCCTTTCCTTGCCGTATAAGTCATATTGTGGCAGGGTTAAGGGTTCCAAGCCACTGAACAAGCTGTCTGTAATACATAAACGCGCGCACAAATAATAATGAACGAAACGAGACCCAGATTTCGGATAGATTTCTCTTTTATCAGCACCTTTACGGGAGAAATATATATATATATATATATATATATATATATATATATATATATATATATATATATATATATATATATATATATTGGAAAGGATCACAGTTTGCGCGTGATCAAGATATTCCTATGAGTCCACGGGGAAAATGGAACACGAAAAGTTCCCAAGTGCACTTTCGTGTAATAATCACATCAGGGGTGACACAAGAAATATAACTTAGTTGATATACATCGAAGAGACGACGCTAGGACGCCAAATGGCGTCCTAGCTTCGTCTCTTCGATGTATATCAACTAACTTATATTTCTCTCTTGTGTCTCCCCTGATGTGATTATTACACGAAAGTGCACTTGGGAACTTTTCGTTTCACTTTTGGACTCATAGGAATATATATATATATATATATATATATATATATATATATATATATATATATATATATTACATCATGTTTTATATCACGCTTGTCAATACAGCTATCGGTAACATAAATTGATTCCCAGAATTCAAGAACATCCCTAAACATTCATCAGTGAAGAATTGGAAAGACATCAGTTTACAGTGTACAATATGATAAGGCCTGGGAAACACTAGCAGCACGCTCTCTCCTGTTACAATGTCAACTAATGTCTAAATGATATGACGAAGAAACGTAAATGTCCTCTGCGTTGTCCTTAACATAATAACAACGATACTTCCTGGTAAAATTAGAAACATGCTTTTCCTGAAATATCCACTGCACTCTTGATTGCTTGTTAATAAATCTGAAGTAAATAGAATGCTTTAATAACTGTCGAGGCGGGAGTGCAGTGCGGTCCCGCCGCCCCTCAGGGTGCGCGCAACGCGCTAATAGCGGTAAGAATTTCTGTTAAGCATAAAAGGAATAATGTAGCCTAGCTGGAATTATCTGCTTACGTGGCTGCAGATGCTTGTGTTGCACTGTTATGAATAGTCTTAACGCGTACGTTCGGAAGTGGTATGTTATAGGGCAAACAGTTTTACAGTATAGTATTATGTAAATCAAAAGGATATACAGTAATGTGTGTGAATTTGATGTCGAAATGTAACCATGTTAGTCAAAGGCAAACTACTACCGGCGCGTAGTACTCTTCTGAGTTTAGTGTTTATTTTTTCACTTAAAGGCATCAACAGCCTCTTATTTTGTCAGCGTTAACACCATTACCCGAGATGGTAAACAAACGTGTTATGCTTGGTCGCTTTCAGCGGCTTCTTTTATTACTTAATCAGCATCAGGAGGGCTGGTACATGACCTTGTTTTATATGGTTCGCATAAACAATGTTGAAGGTGCAACTTCGCTCTTTCCTGTCAATTTAGCTGAAACATCATTATGGGCTTGCTCATGGTATACCCAGTAGCCTAAACTTTGACAACCGCCAACTTTTTTTCCCCCCTAAGGCCTTCTCGGTGTTTTCAAGTTATCCCTGTCTTCCAGTGGTTGAGATAAACTGTACCGCCGTCTGGAGTGAGAGGAGTCCATACCAGTGTTTCCCAGGGAGGTCATCCTCCCGTTAACTGTAGCTCTTCTTATATATATATATATATATATATATATATATATATATATATATATATATATATATATATATATATATATATATATATATATTGGTGTGCAATTCGTCCTGCTCTTGCCATGAAGCAGTTACAAAGATTAACAAACATTAACCCCCAAAGTAACATTCTCATGTACCATACCAGCCTTTGTTGTGTAGTCTGGTATGAACAAAATCACTATTTGCTGTTGCACTAGCCTGTTTTATGTGTTAGGTGTTTATACTACCAACATGTGTTATAATAACCTATATTGTGATACTGTTACACTAACATAAGTTATGCTATAGTCTTGTGGCTGTGCCTCAACACTGTAGCGTACCATGTCACTGTTAACCTCACCAGCGCTACACCACATAAAGAAAACTAGAAGCTTCAACGCTTGCCTCCTTTATATTTGCCTTAGTATATACATCAGCACGGCGACAACAGCCTGCGTTATGTTAGTATGGTGAAGACGTGCCCACTCAGTTACTTAAATGAATTATGATGTACAATATATATATATATATATATATATATATATATATATATATATATATATATATATATATATATAATATTATGTCTGTAAACAGCACCAGCGTACTTGCTGGAATAACCTGTGTTAGACAAGTGTAAACCAGTCTTGCTAGAGTAACCCGTGAAATGTCGGTACAAGCAGTCACCTGGCTTGTTACAGTAGTCTCTCTTGTCGTCCAGTAGTAACAGAGATTTTTCGTTGAACTGCTGGAACGACACTAGTTTTTGTTGGTGTGATGCCATGAAGTGTAATTTGTAATGCGCTACACTGTGTGGTATCCGTCATTAAATACTCTCACCTACCGTTATCAGTTCCTCACCCATGTGTCAAATGTAAGCAGTAACAAACACCAAAGGTATGAGAGTTGTATCCGAGAACAACATTGGTATTGAGAGTTGCAACAAAGAGCAGCATTTGTAGGACAATTAGAAGTTAAGACTTACGTTAAACAGTGTTAATCTTTTAGAGAGCAGCAGATTGGATTAGAAGGTACCAGATGTGGTAAACAGGAAAGCATATTGTTTCCTAGATTGCAGAATGAAACGCTTATGAAAGGGTTGTTTTATACGTTTTACATGGCTCAAAAAATCTTTGGATATGATAGGCTGAACCTTGACATATTTTACCACGAAAAGGTTTTCCGTACGTGCACTTAAGTTCTAGATTAACGTTAAGACAGAATTGCATACTGGACTGAATCATATATACAGATCCCAAGATGACGTTGCGACCCCACTGCACTGTGCCTCGTTGTGACACTATATGTGTGTTTGTCATTACTGCATCAGGATGAAATTTTATTGCCAGACTGAATGATTGAAAGCAAAGATGCATGACATCGGCCCCGAGTTCCGGAGATTCTTGTTTTTGTAAAGACGCAGGTGACAAAGCGATAGACGACATCACCAGGAACCTGGTGGTTTCGGTAAGAACTACAGAACGTTGTACTTAACTTGGCTGGCGAAATGTACATTTATTATTGCGGTTTTGTATTACGTATACACACGTACCTGTACCTGTATACATGCTTGATAGTGTGTTTCTGTGCTGGAATGGCCGTTGTCATCGCCTGGCTATGTGCATCAGTCAGCTGCAATCCATAACGTAGAACGCGCCAGCAACGGGCGGCCTCCCCGCTTCCCAACACCTAGTTAGTGAAACAGAGTGGCTCGTCTCCCTAGAGTGTGAGCCGCAGCAGTGGTAGTTCCTGGCGGGTTGAACTCTTGATGATCATACTGGCGCGTGAGGTGCCGGGTCGGCCAGACTGGTCTGGACATGTGATGCACTACATCATGCGACCTCATGATTTTTTAAAATTTGCCTTAAATGATGGTGTAAGATTCTGATCAAATATGCCAATAATACATACGTCAGAAATAATGAAGACAGGTGGACAAAATATGAAATGCCCGAATGATGTGAATGTCACTCCTGATTTCATTGTCATATATATATATATATATATATATATATATATATATATATATATATATATATATATATATATATATGGCCAGTGGTTCACCAGGGCGTAGATTTCCACAGTAAATGAACCCCGAAACTTTACCTTGATTTCAGTGTCTAAGACACTCCTGGAATTATTTTATATATATATATATATATATATATATATATATATATATATATATATATACACACACACACACACACACACTCTATTCGTGTTCATATACCTCCTCGTTTGACGATAAGTTCATTAAAACTGCTGAATACTGGTCATGTGAGTCTGTTGGGATTTGACTGGTCTAGACCCCGTAGCTCATGGACGCGAGACGAAGGGTATACGATTACTATTAATCGAATAGTCATTTCCCTATTAGGGACTATCAGAGCCGAGGTGTTAGCATTACCAGCTACCACGCAAAAGGGCTGGGTTCGAATCCTCTCTTTTGGAGGGTATTATGTGGGGTCTGGATGTGGAAAGGGAGCTGTGGTTTCGGGCATTATTGCATGACAGCTAGAGACTGAGTGTGAACAAATGGGGCCTGTGTTGTCTTTTCCTAGCGCTACCTCGCACACATGAGGGGGGAGGGGGATGTTATTCCATGTGTGGCGATGGGAATGAATAAAGGCAGACAGTGTGAATTGTGTGCATGTGTATATATGTATGTGTCTGTGTGTGTATATATATGTGTACATTGAGATGTATGGGTATGTATATTTGTGTGTGTGGACGTGTATGTATATACATGTGTATGGGGGTGGGTTGGACCATTTCTTTCGTATGTTTCCTTGCGCTACCTCGCAAAGGCGGGAGACAGCGACAAAGCAAAATAATAGTAATAATGATAATAATATATATATATATATATATATATATATATATATATATATATATATATAGGAAAGGATCACGATTTTGCGCGTGACCAAGTGTATTCCTATGAGTCCACGGGGAAAATGTTACACGATAAGTTCCCAAGTGCACTTTCGTGTAATAATCGCATCAGGGGAGACACAAGAAAGAAATATAAGTCAGCTGATATACAACGAAGAGACGTAGCTAGGACGCCATTTGGTAAACACGTTTGTATATATATATATATATATATATATATATATATATATATATATATATATATAAATGCAAAGTATGATAAATAAATGAAAATGTTTGTGTGTAAGACACTTGTATCTTCTATTTCCTGGCGCTAACGCGGGAAACGGCTATCAAGTATAATGAAGATTATATATATATATATATATATATATATATATATATATATATATATATATATATATATCTTTCATACCATTCGCCATTTCCCGCGTTAGCGAGGTAGCGTTAAGAACAGAGGACTGGGCCTTTGAGAGAATAGCCTCACCTGGCCCCCTTCTCTGTTCCTTCTTTTGGAAAATGAAAAAAAAAAAAAAGAGAGGGAAAGAATTCCATCCTTCCGCTCCCTCCCTTTTTAGTCGCCCTCTACGACACGCAGGGAATACGTGGGAAGTATTCTTTCTCCCCTATCCCATATGTATATATATATATATATATATATATATATATATATATATATATATATATATATATATATATTATTTTTTGTATTATACTTTGTCGCTGTCTCCCTCGTTAGCGAGGTAGCGCAAGGAAATAGACGAAAGAATGGCCCAACCCACCCACATACACATGTATATACCATACACGTACACACACGCACATATTCATACCTATACATTTCAATATATATATATATATATATATATATATATATATATATATATATATATATATGTATATATATATATATATATATATATATATATATATATATAGTGGTTAACATCCCCTCTTGCACAGGGGTCCCGGGTTCGATCCTGGCTGTTGGAGATTTGTATGTTCTATGAAGGTGCGTGTTCATATGCACTTTATTCGTATTCATATACCTCCGCGTTGTACAGTTAGGTTCGGGAAAATGCTATCTGCTGGCTATGTGCGCCTGTTGGGAAATAACCGGTGTAGACCCGGTTGCTCACCAATGTGAGACGAAGGGTATTCGAGTACTTAGTATTCGAAGTTAATTCCTATTAGCCAGGCCCATATCCTAGTGGTTAGCATTCCTTCCTCTTTCACAGGGGTCCCGGGTTCGATCCTGGCTGTTGGAGATTTGTATGTTCTATGAAGGTGCGTGTTCATATGCACTTTATCCTTGTATATATATATATATTATGTAGATGATTCATACTTGCTGCCTTTATTCATTCTCGTGCCACCTCGCTACATGAAATGACACCCCCCTCCCCCACACGCGGGCGAGGTATCGCTAGGAAAAGACGGGCCACATTCATTCATTCATTCATATATATATATATATATATATATATATATATATATATATATATATATATATATATATATATATATATATAATGTGTATGTGTTCCTGATACAACATGCGTGCAGTAGTGGAATTTCCTAATTTCTTTAATCTGGCATCATTAGAAGTTTCTACCTTTTTTTCTTTACCTAAGTGGATACGTATAATATTAAATCTTTTTTCTTTATGTTCCCTGTGAAATCAAAGTTAAAAGTAGAGGTTGTGTTTGACGGTATTCCCACTTGTTAACCCACTTATTAACTACTGCTTTAGGTGTATCCGATAAATTCATCCCTCATGGGCAAACTTTGCTGTTGTAGATCCCAAGACCTGTGAAGAGAAACCCTAACAGTCGGAAATATAAAGGTTTCTTCAACATAGTAATAACAAAGTTGGAAATGTTACTAATTTAACATATTAAATGACAACATTAATAATGTTATTGATGCACGTAATGCTCGCTCGCCCTCTGGAGATACATATGGTTGACGAATGACGCTCATTGCTCGCACTTCACATAATCGGCACACAGTCCTACATTTTTCTTCGATGTAGATCTCGCACGGTTGGATTGCTTGTCAGGTTTGCTGTAGAGAAGGAATACGAATGGGGGATATGTTGGTGAATAAGTTATGTGTAGGAGGCGAGGATGGTGGGAGGAGACGAGGTGGTGGCAGCCGTTGGGTTTTTGGGCTCCCACGAGAGAGGCGGGTCAACCCCCCGCGACCCCCTCGGGAGGCCCAGGTTTAACTTGGCCGCAGAAGTTGTAAAATTGATCACGACTTGCGGCCGTTTTCTCCCAGCCCACTCAAGTTTCACGGAAGAAGAGTTAAATAGACCTGAAACATAAAAGACTTGAGGGAGAAATCAGTCCATGAGATGATGTAATGGAGAATAGAGTACTCGTGAGGCTATCAGGGAGGGTAAACTAGTTCGTGTATGAGTGTCGATGTTGCCTTTAGCATGGGCGGCGATTTATCTTCTTTAATGCCAATTATATTAAGTATTTTTCGGGGACGTGTGGAGGTTATCATGAATGCACACTGTTACAGCTGATTTGCCCAAGATACATCGTTAAATAGAGATATTCGGAGCCTTTTGAATATCATGATACCATGATCAAAAGAAAAGGTAGAATATTTCATTTTATAGACGCAATTTTAGAATTAATACAAGTTTTTCTTATCGTATAGAATTCGGTTTTTAGAGTCATTTACATTTATTCTAATTTATCCAAATGAAAAAACTTAATCGAATTAATTTTCAAGCAAGTCTTGTAAACAAAAGCCTTTGTTTCATATGCTAAGTGAGTTGGTAAATGTGAGCTTGAGGATATTTATTCCTGCACAGTATTTTAGAATACCTTTGAATGTGTGCCAAACTTTCAGTAGAAACCAGTATTATAGATTAATGCGATTGTTAATTAGTGGTTGTAGACATTTACGTCAAGAACATTAGGAACAGTAATTCTAGCAGAACATAAACTTGATGGAAGAGCACCAGTACACACACACACACACACACATCGTCTATACCAGTCAAGTAAAGGAAAGGAGTTCCGTCTAGGTGAACGTAGACACAGGAAACTTGTTGACGACAACACAAAGGCCAGGTGAAGACTGGGACCACAGATGTAGAGGTGTACTAAAAACTGAAAGGTGTAAACATGTTGGAAAATGTCCGACATTCCACATGAGACAGGAGGCATCGCCTCCGTAAATAGAATTAGACTAAAGCATTATCAAGATTGACTGGCAGCGATAAAAGCAGATAATTCGAAATTGTGGCCCAGGTCACGTCCGGCTCCCTTGAGATGCGGCGTCGACCAGGCCGGCAAGGGGCCACGGATGAGAGAGGTAAGGGGGAAAGAGCGAGGAGGATAAGAAGTGGGGAAAATGATGATACCAACGGATAAGGCATGAAGAAGAGAGAGAGAGAAGATTGGTAGAGGGAGGGACGCTACATCGGTAAGAGAGTGGGGATGGCCATAGCAAGACCCATGAACGATCACAGGAGGCAGAAAGTGAAGATAATGGCAAGTGAAGGGAGAAGAGGAAAAGGTTGAAGCAGTTGGAGCAACATTGCGGAGCAGGTGCCGGGTAGGATCACGTCACAGTAATTAGACACTGGTAAAGGCTATACTGATCAGGGAAAACTGTGGCAAGAAAACTAGGTATGGTGGGTGCTGTAAGATTGTATCAGTAGGTGGAGGCTCAGGGTAAGAAACAGATGTTGAAATGAACCAAGGATCCATAAGTACTTAAGAGCAGGCTGGAGGTGAGGGTAGTTCGTTGGCAGTAGAAATGACTGCAGGATAGTGGTTACTAATGTTGATTGTAGGAACATCTGCAGAAGAGCATTTGGAATGGTTAGAACTTGGTTATATTTAGAATTGCATTGCTAAGAATGGGTACAGAGTTGTGGTTGGAATGTATTTAATTGGTGATAGGGTTGGCTGCAACATAATTGTGTGGCCTTATCATCGGAATTAAGTGTTGAATCTGCGAAGGTTTACTTACAATGTTCCAAACATTTAAACAAAGTTAACAACTAGTGATGATGGTACAGAACTAGTGATAAATGTTATTTAAAGCATTATTCTCTCATCTGGAATGTTGTTGTTTATTAATGTCACCGTACAGAAGTGAAAACACTGCTGATCTAGAAAATATTGAAATGTCCTTTACTTCCCACATCAGTTTGGTAAATCATGTGAATTTCTCAGACATTGAAAGCTGAAAAACTGACCTCCTTAGAAGACATATCAGAAATTAATCAATGTATGCTCATGAAAAAGCCTAGAAGGCTCTTTATACTAGGATAATTCCGTAGAGGATTGTCAGACTGGAAAGAATGTTCAAATTATATGTGCTGGAGAATGTTGATGATATCACACATATTTGGAATAGTAGCAGATATGTCATGGGCCCAAGTGTATTTAACAGTCTGTCACCAAATTTAAGGAACACTGTGGTAAGACTTTTGGATATCAGGACGGTTACCTTCAATGTGTACAGGACTGGTCAGGTTCTACAGCATGTGGATGGAGAACTGCTATATTTTAACCTCAGATGAGGACATAAGTTGCGTGGGTGGAGGGTAAGAACTAGCATGTCAAGGTTATGAGGGTAGCTTAAGTGGTTGCAGGATTGTAGTTGAAACATATAGGGTGTGGTGCTTGGAGGGATTGTAGGATGATGGTTTTCAGGGCATGCATACGATGGTGATCAAAGGAAACACCACTTGTAGAATTGAGGTCAGCATTTGGATGTGGTTAGTAAACGGAGTGTTACAAGGTGATGGTAGGGGGCCTTTGAATGATAGTAGTAGGGGAAGGGTAGGTATATGGTTAATACTCAGAGACTGAGAAGTTATCATTCAATAACACAAATATATGTCGTAAACATAGGCCAAGATTTTTGTCCTCTTAACTACATTTTTCAGGTGTGTTTACCCTTCATCAGAACATATGGGGAGGGGTCAGACTAGTCTCCCATTCGCTAAATTTAATAAAATTTCATACTGATGGATTTCGTAAGATAAGTTTCTGTGACATTTATTTTTGTCATTAATGAGATACGAGACTAAAGGTTTAACTGAAGAACAGTTTGGGAATGATTTAAGTTAAACCACTGGGTCCTAACAAGGACCTGGCTCCAGGCCTCCAGTGTTCCAGGCTGCATAGAAAATTGTGATACATTGATACAGATATCAGGAATACGGCCAAAATGTGTAACATGATTTCGAAAAGTTTTCGTTTTAAACTTTGTCTCAGGTTTTCTTATATCACTGGTTATGTTACACTGGCTTTGAAGTATATAAATTATAAAGAAAAATCTGTACAACGATTTTATATTTATATATATATTTTATCCCTGGGGATAGGGGAGAAAGAATACTTCCCACGTATTCCCTGCGTGTCTTAGAAGGCGACTAAAAGGGGAGGGAGCGGGTGGCTGGAAATCCTCCCCTTTCTTGTTTTTTTTTTTAATTTTCCAAAACAAGGAACAGAGAAGGGGGTCAGGTGAGGATATTCCCTCTAAGGCCCAGTTCTCTGTTCTTAACGCTACCTCACTAACGCGGGAAATGGCAAATAGTATGAAAAAATATATATATATATATATATATATATATATATATATATATATATATATATATATATATATATTTTTTTTTTTTTTTTTTTTTTTTTTTTTCCAAAAGAAGGAACAGAGGGGGCCAGGTGAGGATATTCCAAAAAAAGTCCCAGTCCTCTGTTTTTAACGCTACCTCGCTAATGCGGGAAATGGCGAATAGTTTGGAAAATATATGTATATATATGTATATATATATATATATATATGTATATATATATATTTTTTTTTTTTTTTTTTTTTTTTTTTTTTATACTTTGTCGCTGTCTCCCGCGTTTGCGAGGTAGCGCAAGGAAACAGACGAAAGAAATGGCCCAACCCCCCCATACACATGTACATACACATGTCCACACACGCAAATATACATACCTACACAGCTTTCCATGGTTTACCTATATATATAAATATATATATATATATATATATATATATATATATATATATATATATATATGGGGGGGGGTTGGGCCATTTCTTTCGTCTGTTTCCTTGCACTACCTCGCAAACGCGGGAGACAGCGACAAAGTATAAAAAAAAAAAAAAAAAAATATATATATATATATATATATATATATATATATATATATATATATATATATATATATATATATATATATATATTTTCTTTTCTCCCGCGTTTGCAAGGTAGCGCAAGGAAACAGACGAAAGAAATGGCCCAACCCACCCCCATACACATGTATATACATACGTCCACACACGCAAATATACATACCTACACAGCTTTCCATGGTTTACCCCAGGCGCTTCACATGCCCTGATTCAATCCACTGACAGCACGTCAACCCCCGTATACCACATCGATCCAATTCACTCTATTCCTTGCCTTTCTTTCACCCTCCTGCATGTTCAGGCCCCGATCACACAAAATCTTTTTCACTCCATCTTTCCACCTCCAATTTGGTCTCCCACTTCTCCTCGTTCCCTCCACCTCCGACACATATATCCTCTTGGTCAATCTTTCCTCACTCATTCTCTCCATGTGCCCAAACCATTTCAAAACACCCTCTTCTGCTCTCTCAACCACGCTCTTTTTATTTCCACACATCTCTCTTACCCTTACGTTACTTACTCAATCAAACCACCTCACACCACACATTGTCCTCAAACATCTCATTTCCAGCACATCCATCCTCCTACGCACAACTCTATCCATAGCCCACGCCTCGCAACCATACAACATTGTTGGAACCACTATTCCTTCAAACATACCTATTTTTGCTTTCCGAGATAATGTTCTCGACTTCCACACATTCTTCAAGGCTCCCAGGATTTTCGCCCCCTCCCCCACCCTATGATCCACTTCCACTTCCATGGTTCCATCCGCTGCCAGATCCACTCCCAGATATCTAAAACACTTTACTTCCTCCAGTTTTTCTCCATTCAAACTTACCTCCCACTTGACTTGACCCTCAACCCTACTGTACCTAATAACCTTGCTCTTATTCACATTTACTCTTAACTTTCTTCTTTCACACACTTTACCAAACTCAGTCACCAGCTTCTGCAGTTTCTCACATGAATCAGCCACCAGCGCTGTATCATCAGCGAACAACAACTAACTCACTTCCCAAGCTCTCTCATCCACAACAGACTTCATACTTGCCCCTCTTTCCAAAACTCTTACATTCACCTCCCTAACAACCCCATCCATAAACAAATTAAACAACCATGGAGACATCACACACCCCTGCTGCAAACCTACATTCACTGAGAACCAATCACTTTCCTCTCTTCCTACACATACACATGCCTTACATCCTCAATAAAAACTTTTCACTGCTTCTAACAACTTGCCTCCCACACCATATATTCTTAATACCTTCCACAGAGCATCTCTATCAACTCTATCATATGCCTTCTCCAGATCCATAAATGCTACATACAAATCCATTTGCTTTTCTAAGTATTTCTCACATACATTCTTCAAAGCAAACACCTGATCCACACATCCTCTACCACTTCTGAAACCACACTGCTCTTCCCCAATCTGATGCTCTGTACATGCCTTCACCCTCTCAATCAATACCCTCCCATGTAATTTACCAGGAATACTCAACAAACTTATACCTCTGTAATTTGAGCACTCACTCTTATCCCCTTTGCCTTTGTACAATGGCACTATGCATGCATTCCGCCAATCCTCAGGCACCTCACCATGAGTTATACATACATTAAATAACCTTACCACCCAATGCTTATATATATATATATATATATATATATATATATATATATATATATATATATATATATATATATATATATATATATGTATTATCCCTGGGGATAGGGGAGAAAGAATACTTCCCACGTATTCCCTGCGTGTCGTAGAAGGCGACTTAAAGGGAGGGAGCGGGTGGCTGGAAATCCTCCCCTCTCGTCTTTTTTTTAATTTTCCAAAAGAAGGAACAGAGAAGGGGGCCAGGTGAGGATATTCCCTCTAAGGCCCAGTCCTCTGTTGATAACGCTACCTCGCTAATGCGGGAAATGGCGAATAGTACGAAAGAAAGAAAAGAAACATATATATATATTTTTTTTTTTTTTTTTTTTTTTTATACTTTGTCGCTGTCTCCCGCGTTTGCGAGGTAGCGCAAGGAAACAGACGAAAGAAATGGCCCAACCCCCCCCCCCCATACACATGTACATACACACGTCCACACACGCAAATATACATACCTACACAGCTTTCCATGGTTTACCCCAGACGCTTCACATGCCTTGATTCAATCCACTGACAGCACGTCAACCCCTGTATACCACATCGCTCCAATTCACTCTATTCCTTGCCCTCCTTTCACCCTCCTGCATGTTCAGGCCCCGATCACACAAAATCTTTTTCACTCCATCTTTCCACCTCCAATTTGGTCTCCCTCTTCTCCTCGTTCCCTCCACCTCCGACACATATATCCTCTTGGTCAATCTTTCCTCACTCATTCTCTCCATGTGCCCAAACCATTTCAAAACACCCTCTTCTGCTCTCTCAACCACGCTCTTTTTATTTCCACACATCTCTCTCACCCTTACGTTACTTACTCGATCAAACCACCTCACACCACACATTTTCCTCAAACATCTCATTTCCAGCACATCCATCCTCCTGCGCACATCTCTATCCATAGCCCACGCCTCGCAACCATACAACATTGTTGGAACCACTATTCCTTCAAACATACCCATTTTTGCTTTCCGAGATAGTGTTCTCGACTTCCACACATTTTTCAAGGCTCCCAAAATTTTCGCCCCCTCCCCCACCCTATGATCCACTTCCGCTTCCATGGTTCCATCCGCTGACAGATCCACTCCCAGATATCTAAAACACTTCACTTCCTCCAGTTTTTCTCCATTCAAACTCACCTCCCAATTGACTTGACCCTCACCCCTACTGTACCTAATAACCTTGCTCTTATTCACATTTACTCTTAACTTTCTTCTTTCACACACTTTACCAAACTCAGTCACCAGCTTCTGCAGTTTCTCACATGAATCAGCCACCAGCGCTGTATCATCAGCGAACAACAACTGACTCACTTCCCAAGCTCTCTCATCCCCAACAGACTTCATACTTGCCCCTCTTTCCAGGACTCTTGCATTTACCTCCCTAACAACCCCATCCATAAACAAATTAAACAACCATGGAGACATCACACACCCCTGCCGCAAACCTACATTCACTGAGAACCAATCACTTTCCTCTCTTCCTACACGTACACATGCCTTACATCCTCGATAAAAACTTTTCACTGCTTCTAACAACTTGCCTCCCACACCATATATTCTTAATACCTTCCACAGAGCATCTCTATCAACTCTATCATATGCCTTCTCCAGATCCATAAATGCTACATACAAATCCATTTGCTTTTCTAAGTATTTCTCACATACATTCTTCAAAGCAAACACCTGATCCACACATCCTCTACCACTTCTGAAACCGCACTGCTCTTCCCCAATCTGATGCTCTGTACATGCCTTCACCCTCTCAATCAATACCCTCCCATATAATTTACCAGGAATACTCAACAAACTTATACCTCTGTAATTTGAGCACTCACTCTTATCCCCTTTGCCTTTGTACAATGGCACTATGCACGCATTTCGCCAATCCTCAGGCACCTCACCATGAGTCATACATACATTAAATAACCTTACCAACCAGTCAACAATACAGTCACCCCCTTTTTTAATAAATTCCACTGCAATACCATCCAAACCTGCTGCCTTGCCGGCTTTCATCTTCCGCAAAGCTTTTACTACCTCTTCTCTGTTTACCAAATCATTTTCCCTAACCCTCTCACTTTGCACACCACCTCGACCAAAACACCCTATATCTGCCACTCTGTCATCAGACACATTCAACAAACCTTCAAAATACTCATTCCATCTCCTTCTCACATCACCGCTACTTGTTATCACCTCCCCATTTACGCCCTTCACTGAAGTTCCCATTTGCTCCCTTGTCTTACGCACCCTATTTACCTCCTTCCAGAACATCTTTTTATTCTCCCTAAAATTTACTGATAGTCTCTCACCCCAACTCTCATTTGCCCTTTCTTTCACCTCTTGCACCTTTCTCTTGACCTCCTGTCTCTTTCTTTTATACTTCTCCCACTCAATTGCATTTTTTCCCTGCAAAAATCGTCCAAATGCCTCTCTCTTCTCTTTCACTAATACTCTTACTTCTTCATCCCACCACTCACTACCCTTTCTAAACAGCCCACCTCCCACTCTTCTCATGCCACAAGCATCTTTTGCGCAATCCATCACTGATTCCCTAAATACATCCCATTCCTCCCCCACTCCCCTTACTTCCATTGTTCTCACCTTTTTCCATTCTGTACACAGTCTCTCCTGGTACTTCCCCACACAGGTCTCCTTCCCAAGCTCACTTACTCTCACCACCTTCTTCACCCCAACATTCACTCCTCTTTTCTGAAAACCCATACTAATCTTCACCTTAGCCTCCACAAGATAATGATCAGACATCCCTCCAGTTGCACCTCTCAGCACATTAACATCCAAAAGTCTCTCTTTCGCACGCCTGTCAATATATATATATATATATATATATATATATATAGTTGTGGGAGTATGTGATAGAATGTAAGAAAGTGAATTCTCGATTAATATGGGTAAAACTGAAAGTTGATGGAGAGAGATGGGTGATTATTGGTGTATATGCACCTGGGCATGAGAAGAAAGATCGTGAGAGGCAAGTGTTTTGGGAGCAGCTAAACGAGTGTGTTAGTGGTTTTGATGCATGAGACCGGGTTATAGTGATGGGTGATTTGAATGCAAAGGTGAGTAATGTGGCAGTTGAGGGAATAATTGGTATACATGGGGTGTTCATTGTTGTAAATGGAAATGGTGAAGAGCTTGTAGATTTATGTGCTGAAAAAGGACTGGTGATTGGGAATACCTGGTTTAAAAAGCGAGATATACATAAGTATACGTATGTAAGTAGGAGAGATGGCCAGAGAGCGTTATTGGATTACGTGTTAATTGACAGGCGCGCGAAAGAGAGACTTTTGGATGTTAATGTGCTGAGAGGTGCAACTGGAGGGATGTCTGATCATTATCTTGTAGAGGCTAAGGTGAAGATTTGTATGGGTTTTCAGAAAAGAAGAGTGAATGTTGGGGTGAAGAGGGTGGTGAGAGTAAGTGAGCTTGGGAAGGAGACTTGTGTGAGGAAGTACCAGGAGAAACTGAGTACAGAATGGAAAAAGGTGAGAACAATGGAAGTAAGGGGAATGGGGGAGGAATGGGATGTATTTAGGGAATCAGTGATGGATTGTGCAAAAGATGCTTGTGGCATGAGAAGAGTGGGAGGTGGGTCGATTAGAAAGGGTAGTGAGTGGTGGGATGAAGAAGTAACATTATTAGTGAAAGAGAAGAGAGAGGCATTTGAATGATTTTTGCTGGGAAAAAATGCAATTGAGTGGGAGATGTATAAAAGAAAGAGACAGGAGGTCAAGAGAAAGGTGAAAAAGAGGGCAAATGAGAGTTGGGGTGAGAGAGTATCATTAAATTTTAGGGAGAATAAAAAGATGTTCTGGAAGGAGGTAAATAAAGTGCGTAAGACAAGGGAGCAAATGGGAACTTCAGTGAAGGGCGCAAATGGGGAGGTGATAACAAGTAGTGGTGATGTGAGAAGGAGATGGAGTGAGTATTTTGAAGGTTTGTTGAATGTGCTTGATGATAGAGTGGCAGATATAGGGTGTTTTGGTCGAGGTGGTGTGCAAAGTGAGAGGGTTAGGGAAAATGATTTGGTAAACAGAGAAGAGGTAGTAAAAGCTTTGCAGAAGATGAAAGCCGGCAAGGCAGCAGGTTTGGATGGTATTGCAGTGGAATTTATTAAAAAAGGGGGTGACAGTATTATTGACTGGTTGGTAAGGTTATTTAATGTATGTATGACTCATGGTGAGGTGCCTGAAGATTGGCGGAATGCATGCATAGTGCCATTGTACAAAGGCAAAGGGGATAAGAGTGAGTGCTCAAATTACAGAGGTATAAGTTTGTTGAGTATTCCAGGTAAATTATATGGGAGGGTATTGATTGAGAGGGTGAAGGCATGTACAGAGCATCAGATTGGGGAAGAGCAGTGTGGTTTCAGAAGTGGTAGAGGATGTGTGGATCAGGTGTTTGCTTTGAAGAATGTATGTGAGAAATACTTAGAAAAAACAAATGGATTTGTATGTAGCATTTATGGATCTGGAGAAGGCATATGATAGAGTTGATAGAGATGCTCTGTGGAAGGTATTAAGAATATATGGTGTGGGAGGCAAGTTGTTAGAAGCAGTGAAAAGTTTTTATTGAGGATGTAAGGCATGTGTATGTGTAGGAAGAGAGGAAAGTGATTGGTTCTCAGTGAATGTAGGTTTGCAGCAGGGGTGTGTGATGTCTCCATGGTGTGGACGTATGTGTATATACATGTGTATGTGGGTGGGATGGGCTATTTCGTCTGTTTCCTTGCGCTACCTCACTAACGCAGGAGACAGCAACAAAGCAAAATAAAAAAAGTAAAATAAAATATGATTATATTATCCCTGGGGATAGGGGAGAAAGAATACTTCCCACATATTCCCTGCGTGATGTAGAAGGCGACTGAAAGGGGAGGGAGCGGGTTGCTGGAAATCCTCCCCTCTTTTTTTTAATTTTCCAAAAGAAGGAGCAGAGAAGGGGGCCAAGGGAGGATATTCCCTGAAAGGCTCAGTCCTCTGTTCTGAATGCTACCTCACTGGTGTGGGAGATGGCGAATAGTATGGTTCCTGGTGAAGTGCCTGAGGATTGGCGGAGTGCATGCATAGTACCATTGTATAAAGGCGAGTGTTCAAATTACAGAGGTTTGTTTGTTGAGTATTCCTGGGAAATTATATGGGAGGGTATTGATTGACAGGGTGAAGGCATGTACAGAGCATCAGATTGGGGAAGAGCAGTGTGGTGTTAGAAGTGGTAGAGGATTTGTGGATCAGGTGTTTGCTTTGAAGAAAGTATGTGAGAAATACTTAGAATTACAGATGGATTTGTATGTAGCATTTATGGATCTGGAGAAGGCATGTGATAGAGATGCTTTGCGGAAGGTATTAAGAGTATATGGTGTGGGATGTAAGTTGCTAGAAGCACTGAAAAGTTTTTATCAAGGTTGTAAAGCATGTGTATGAGTAGAAAGAGAGGAAAGTGATTGGTTTCCAGGGAATGTCGGTTTGTGGCAGGGGTGTGTGGTCTCCATGGTTGTTTATTTGTTTATGGATGGGGTTAGGGAGGTGAATGCAAGAGTTTTGGAGAGAGGGGCAAGTATGCAGTCTGTTGTGGATGAAAGGGCTTGGGAAGTGAGTCAGTTGTTGTTCGCTGATGATACAGCGCTGGTGGCTGATTCAGGAGAGAAACTGCAAAAGCTGGTGACTGAGTTTGGTAAAGTGTGTGAAAGAAGAAAGCTGAGAGTAACTGTGAATAAGAGCCAGGTTATTAGGTACAGTAGGGTTGAGGGACAAGTCAATTAGGAGGTAATTTTGAATGGAGAAAAACTGGAGGAAGTGAAGTGTTTTAGATATCTAGGATTGGATTTGGCAGCGGATGGAATCATGGAAGTGGAAATGAGTCACAGGGTGGTGGAGGGGATGAAGGTTCTGGGAGCATTGAAGAATGTGTGGAAGGCAAGAACATTACCTCGGAAAGCAAAAATGGGTATGTTGGGAGGAATAGTGGTTCCAACAATGTTATACGGTTGTGAGGTGTGAGCAATAGATAGAGTTGTGCGGAGGAGGGTGGATGTGCTGGAAATGAGATGTTTGAGAACAATGTGAGGTGTGAGGTGGTTTGATCGAGTAAGTAATGAAAGGGTAAGAGAGATGTGTGGTAATGAAAAGAGTGTGGTTGAGAGAACAGAAGAGGATGTATTGAAATGGTTTGGTCACATGGAGAGAATGAGTGAGAAAGGATTGACGAAGAGGTTATATGTGTCAGAAGTGGAGGGAACGAGAAGTAGGAGACCAAATTGGAGGTGGAAAGATAGAGTGAAAAAGATTTTGAGCGATCGGGGCCTGAACATGCAGGAGGGTGAAAGGCGTGCAAAGAATAGAGTGAACTGGAACTATATGGTATACTGGGGTCGACGTGCTGTCAGTGGATTGAACCAGGGCATGTTAAACGTCTGGGGTAAATTATGGAAAGTTTTGTGGGGCCTGGATGTGGAAAGGGAGCTGTGGTTTCGGTGCATTATACATGCCAGCCAGAGACTGAGTGTGAACGAATGTAGCCTATGTTGTCTTTTCCTAGCTCTACCTCATGCACATGCGGGGGAGAGGGGGTTTTCATTTCATGTGTGGTGGGGTGGCGACAGGAAGGAATATCAGCAGACAGTATGAATGATGTACATGTGTATATATGTATATGTCTCTGTGTGTGTATTTATGTATAAGTTGAGATATATAGGTATGTATATGTGCGTGTGTGAATGTGTATGTATATATATGTGTATGTGGTTGGGTTGGGCTATTCTTTCATCTGTTTCCTTGTGCTACCTTGCTAACATGGGAGACAGCAACAAAGTACAAGAAAAAATAAATATATATATTTATTTATTCATTTATTTTGCTTTGTCGCTGTCTCCCGCATTAGCGAGGTAGTGCAAGGAAACAGACGAAAGAATGGCCCAACCCACCCACATACACATGTATATTCATACATGTCCACACACACACAAATATACATACCTATACATCTCAACGTATACATATATATATACACACACAGACATATACATATATACACATGTACATAATTCATATTGTCTGCCTTTATTCATTCCCATCGCCACCTCGCCACACATAAATTAACAACCCCCTCCTACCTCATGTGTGCGAGGTAGTGCTAGGAATAGACAACAAAGGCCACATTCATTCACACTCTGTCTCTAGCTGTCATGTAATAATGCACCAAAAGCTCCCCTTCCACATCCAGGCCCCACAGAACTTTCCATGGTTTACCCCAGACGCTTCACATGCCTTGGTTCAATCCACTGACAGCACGTCGACCCTGGTATACCACATTGTTCCAATTCACTCTATTCCTTGCACGCCTTTCACCCTCCTGCATGTTCAGGCCCTGATCACTCAAAATCTTTTTCACTCCATCTTTCCACCTCCAATTAGTTCTCCCACTTCTCCTCATTCCCTCCACCTCTGACACTTACATCCTCTTGGTCAAACGTCCTCACTCATTCTCTCCATGTAACCAAACCATTTTAAAACACCCTCTTCTGCTCTCTCAACCACACTCTTTTTATTACCACACATCTCTCTTACCCTATTATTACTTACTCGATCAAACCACCTCACACCACATATTGTCCTCAAACATCTCATTTCCAGCACATCCATCCTCCTGCGGACAACTCTATCCATAGCCCACGCCTCGCAACCATATAACATTGTTGGAACCACTATTTCTTCAAACATACCCATTTTTGCTTTCCGAGATAATGTTCTTGACTTCCACACATTCTTCAACGCTCCCAGAACTTTCGCCCCCTCCCCCACCCTATGATTCACTTCCGCTTCCATGGTTCCATCCGCTGCCAAATCCACTCCCAGGTATCTAAAACACTTCACTTCCTCCAGTTTTTCTCCATTCAAACTTACCTCCCAATTGACTTGTCCCTCAACCCTACTGTACCTAGTAACCTTGCTCTTATGCACATTTACTCTCAGCTTTCTTCTTTCACACACTTTACCAAACTCAGTCACCAGCTTCTGCAGTTTCTCACATGAATCAGCCACCAGCGCTGTATCATCAGCGAACAACAACGCTCTCTGGCCATCTCTCCTACTTACATACGTATACTTATGTATATCTCTCTTTTTAAACCAGGTAATTCCAATCACCAGCCCTTTTTCAGCACATAAATCTACAGGCTTTTCTCCATTTCCATTTACATCACTGAACACCCCATGTACACCAATTATTCCCTCAACTGCCATGTTACTCACCTTTGCATTCAAATCATCCATCACTATAACCCAGTCTCGTGCATCAAAACTACTAACACACTCACTCAGCTGTTCCCAAAACACTTGCCTCTCATGATCTTTCTTCTCATGCCCAGGGACATATGCACCAGTAATCACCCATCTCTCTCCATCCACTTTCAGTTTTACCCATATCAATCTAAAGTTTACTTTCTTACACTGTTTCAGGAGTAGTGCTACTCCTTCCCTTGCTCTTGTCCTTTCACTAACCCCTGACTTTACTCCCAAGACATTCCCAAACCACTCTTCCCCTTTACCCTTGAGCTTCATTTCACTCAGAGCCTAAACATCCAGGTTCCTTTCCTCAAACATACTACCTATCTCTCCTTTTTTCTCATCTTGGTTACATCCACACACATTTAGACACCCCAATCTGAGCTGTTGAGGAGGATGAGCACTCCCCGCGTGACTCCTTCTTCTGTTTACCTGTTTAGAAAGTTAAAATACAAGGAGGGGAGGGTTTCTAGCCCCCGCTCCCCTCCCCTTTAGTCGCCTTCTACGACACGTGAGGGATGGGTGGGAAGTATTCTTATTTATTCTTATTCATTATTTATTGTATTTTGTCGCTGTCTCCCGTGTTAGAAAGGCAGTGCAAGGAAACAGACGAAAGAATGGCCCAACCCACCCACATACACATATATATACATAAATGCCCATACATGTACATGTATATACCTATACATTTTAATGTATACATACACAGACATATAGATATATACACATGTACATATTGATACATGCCGCCTTCATCTATTCCCGCCACCACCGTGCCACACATGAAATGGCAGGCGAGAACGTTATCTGGGAGAGCAAAAATGGGTATGTTTGAAGGAATGGTGGCTCCAACAATGTTATATGGCTGTGAGGCATGGCCTATAGATAGGGTTGTGCGGAGGAGGGTGGATGTGTTGGAAATGAGATGTTTGAGGACAATATGTGGTTGTGAGATGGTTTGATTGAATAAGTAATGAAAGGGTAAGAGAGATGTGTGGTAATAGAAAGAGTGTGGTTGAGTGAGCAGAAGAGGGTGTATTGAAATGATTTGGTCACATGGAGAGAATGAGTGAGGAAAGATTGACAAAGAGGATATATGTGTCAGAGGTGGAGAGACCGAGGAGAAGTGGGAGACCAGATTGGAGTTGGAAAGATGGAGTGGAAAAGATTTTAAGCGATCCTGCCCTGAACATACCGGAGGGTGAAAGGCGTGCATGGAATAGAGTGAATTGGAACGATGTGGTATACCGGGGTTGACATGCTGTCAATGGATTGAACTGTGGCATGTGAAGCGTCTGGGGTAAATCATGGAAAGTTTTGTGGGGCACAGATGTGGAAAGGGAGCTGTGGTTTCGGTGCATCACTCATGACAGACTGAGTATGAATGAAAGTGGCCTTTGTTGTCTTTTCCTAGCGCTACCTCATGCGCACGCGGGGGGAGGGGGAGCCATTTTATGTATGGCGGGGTGGCGGCGGGATTGGATGAAGGCAGCATGTATGAATATGTACATGTGTATATATGTATATGTCTGTGTATGTATATGTGCATGTGTGGGCGTCTATGTATGTACATGTGTATGTGGGTGGGTTGGAACATTCATCTGTTTCCTTGCACTACTTCGCCAACGCGGGATACAGCGACAAAGTATAGAAAAAGAAAAAAAATATATGATCTCTGTTCAGTTTCTAAAAGATGGAACAGAATAAGGAGCCAGTCAGGGAGTGCTGGTCTTCCTTAAAGGCTCAGCCTGGGGTGTCCAAATGTGTGTGGATGTAACCAAGATAAGAAGAGAGGAGATATAGGTAATATGTTTGAGGAAAGAAATCAGGATATTCTGGCCCTGAGCGAAAGAATGCTCAAGGGTAAAAGGAAGAACGGTGTAGAAATGCCTTAGGAGTAAAGTTAGAGGGGTTGAGAGGACAAGAGCTGAGGAAGGAATAGCAATACTTCTGAAGAAGGGGTTGTGGGAGTGTGTGAAATAGTGTAAGGAAGTGAATTCTAGACTGATGCCAATGAAAATAGAAGTGGATGGTGAGAGATGGATGATTATTAGTGCTTGTGCACCTGGCGATGAAAAGAAAGATTTTGAGAGGCAAGTACTTTTAGGAGCAGCTGAGTGAGTGTCCCAGTAGTTTTGATGTAAGGTACCAGGTGTTAGTGATGGGTGATTTGAGTCCAAAGTTGAGTAATGTGGCAGTTAAGGGTATAATTAGGGGTCATGGGGTATTCAGCATTATGAATGGAAATGGTGAACAGCTTGTGGAGCTGTATACTGAAAAAAGACTGGTGATTGGGAATGTGTGGTTTAAAAAGAGGGACATACACAAGTATACGTGTGTGTGTAGGTTGGATAGCCAGTGGGCAGTATTTGATTACATATTAACTGATAGGCATGTAAAAGAGACTTTTGGGTGTAAATGTTGAGAGGGCCAGCTGTTAGGATGTCTGATTGCTGTCATTTAGAGGCAAGGGGTGAAGATTTATAAAGGTTTTGGAAAAGAGGAAACTGTATTAGTGAGAGGAGAGTGGTTAGTGTAAATGAGCTTAGAAAGACTCTTGTATTAAAAAATAGCCTGAGAGATTGAGTGTTGAATGGCAAAAGGTGAGAGTAAATGAAGTAAGGGGAGTGGGTGAGGAATGGGAGGTTGGCAGATTAGAAAAGGTCATGATTGGTGGGATGAAGAAATAAAGTTGCTAGGTAAGGAGAAAGTAGAGATGTTTAAGTGGTACTTACAGGGAAGGAATGCAAATGATTGGGGGATGTATAAGAGAAATTGGTAGGAGGTCAAGAGGAAGGTACAGGTGTTGAAAAAGAGGGCAAATTAGAGTTGGGGTGAATGACGATTGGTAAACTTAAGGGAAAATAAGATGTTTTGGAAGGAAGGTAATAATGTGCAAAAAACAAGAGAACCAATAGGAACATTATTGAAGAGGAGAAAAGGGGAAATGGCAACAGTTGGTGATGAAGTGAGGAGATAGTGAGCATGTTGAATGTGTTTGATTATAGGGTGGCATATGTAGGTTGTTTGGGTTGGGAGGTTAATGTCCAAAAAACAAGAGAACAAATAGGAACATTTTTGAAGGGGACAAAAGGGGAAATAGCAGCAGT
Organism: Panulirus ornatus; assembly: GCF_036320965.1. Lineage (NCBI taxonomy): Eukaryota > Metazoa > Arthropoda > Malacostraca > Decapoda > Palinuridae > Panulirus > Panulirus ornatus. Next base: position 29,387,492 of record NC_092279.1, read on the forward strand.
TAATGATGAGGTGAGGAGATGGTGAGCATGCTGAAGAAATGTTGAATGTGTTTGATGATAGAGTGGCATGTGTAGGGTGTTTGGGCTGGGGTAGTACGTGAAGTGAAGAGTGTCATATGGTAAGTGGGTTGGTGAAAAAAAGGTGGTGAAAGCTTTTTGTAACATGAAATGTGGATGGTATCATATTGATTAAGAAAGGGGGTGACTTTGTTGTTGATTGGTTAGTTTGAATTTTCGTTGTATGTATGGATTATTGTGAGGTGCCTGAGGATTGGCAGAATTTATTATAGTCCCATTGCATAAAGGCAAAAGGGATAAAGGTGAGTGTCTAAATTATACATGTATAAGTTTGCTCAGTGTACCTAGTAAGTTGTATGGGAAGGTAGTGACTGAGAGGGTGAGGGCATGTACAAAGCATCAGATTAGGGAGAAGCAGTGTGGTTTCAGAGGTGGTAGAGGCTTTGTGGATCAGCTGTTTGATTTTAAGAATGTGTGTGAGAAATACATACAGAAATGGATGGATTTGTATGTGGCATTCATGGATCTGATAAAAAGCACAAGATAGGGTTGATAGAGATGCCTTATGGAAGGTCTAAAGAATATATGGTGTCGGAGGAAAGCTGCTAGAAGAATGAAAAGTTTTCATCAGTGGTGTAAGGCATGTGTATGAGTAGGAAGAAAGGAGAATGACTGGTTTCAAGTGAAGGTTGGTCTGCAGCATTGGTGTGTGGTTTTTGAATGAGGTGTTGAGGGTAATAAATGTGAGTCTTAGAGAGAGAGGGAAGAGTATGCAGTCTGTAGGGGAGAAGACGACCTGGGAAGTGAGTCATTTGTTGTTTACTGTTGATACAGCACAGTTGGCAGATTCGGGTGAGAAACTGAAGAAGTTGGTGACCAAATTTGGAAGAGTGTGAGAAAGGAGGAAGTTGAGAGTGATTGTGAATTAAACATGTTATTGGGTTTAGTAGGATCAAAGGACAGTTTAGCTGGGATGTGAGTTTGAATGGAGAAAAATTGGAAGTGAAGTGCTTTAGACAACTGTGAGCATACATGGCAGCAAATGGAACCATGGAAGTGGAAGTGAGTCATAGGGTGAGTGAGGGGGGCAAAGCACTGAAAAATGTTTGGAGAGAGAAATCTTTATCTTGTAGGGCAAAAATGGACATGCTTGAGGGTATAATAGTCCCAGCAGTATTCTGGATGCAAGGAATGGGCTGTAGATAAGGCTGTGGAGGAGGATGGATGTGTTGGAAATTGATTGTTTGAGAACAATATGTGGTGCGAGGTGGTTGCCGGGACACCATCTCGCAATTGTCTTCTTGCTGCCAGGCATGCAGGTGACTTATCCTACACTCTCAGGGAGTGTTGAGATATTAGAGCATAGCCTGAGTCGTTTTGTTGTTGTGCAGGCTACCTCCAACACCTGTTTGGCTGCCTTTACTGCTGCTTCAGTGCGTCCATTGGACTGGGGGAAGTGGGCTGAGGAGATGCGGACCACGATTCCCCATTTTTTGTTGAAAGTTTCCACCTCCTCACTGTCTAGATTGGTTTCCTGTCTGAGGTGATTTCCTTTGGTGCGCCCCATCTAGTGAAGAAGGTGAGCAGCCTTGCGATAACTTGGGATTTTCTTGCATAGGTTCAAATCCTACTCTTTGCCATGTGAGAGGTGCAATGAATGTAGGTAATCCACCCTTACTTTATTATAAAGATTATAAGGACATATTCTCTCACAAGAGAGGGATGGCATCACCTCTACCTCTGTCTGACTCCTGCCTCATACTGCCCAGCGAGTGCTGCCACACTGCCAGGTGCTCACCACCTACTATCGTACAACACATTAAACCCTACAGTGATATAGGAGTTAAAAGAAAGCGTGTGAACTTAAAAGTGTCCCAGAAGTCAAGTTATAGAGTTATATTCCATTTGATGGACTTTTGACATTAACAGACACCACTTCCCTCTTTTAGCCTGTCAAATTGAGGGTTTACTTTATGTGCTCAAATTACAGAGGCATAAGTTTGTTGAGTATTCCTGGGAAATTATATGGGAGGGTATTGATTGAGAGGGTGAAGGCATGTACAGAGCATCAGATTGGGGAAGAGCAGTGTGGTTTCAGAAGGGGTAGAGGATGTGTGGATCAGGTGTTTGCTTTGAAGAATGTATGTGAGAAATACTTAGAAAAGCAAATGGATTTGTATGTAGCATTTATGGATCTGGAGAATGCATATAATAGAGTTGATAGAGATGCTCTGTGAACGGTATTAACAATATATGATGAGGGAGGCAAGTTGTTAGAAACAGTGAAAAGTTTTTATCAAGGATGTAAGGCATGTGTACGAGCAGGAAGAGAGGAAAGTGTTTGGTTCACAGTGAATGTTGGTTTGTAGCAGGGGTGCGTGATGTCTCCATGGTTGTCTAATTTGTTTATGGATGGGGTTGTTAGGGAGGTGAATGCAAGGGTTTTGGAAAGAGGGGCAAGTAAGCAGTCTGTCGTGGATGAGAGAGCTTGGGAAGTGAGTCAGTTGTTGTTCGCTGATGATACAGCGCTGGTGGCTGATTCAGGTGAGAAACTGCAGAAGCTGGTGACTGAGTTTGGTAAAGTGTGTGAAAGAAGAAAGTTGAGAGTAATTGTGAATAAGAGCAAGGTTATTAGGTACAGTAGGGTTGAGGGACAAATCAGTTGGGAGGTGAGTTTGAATGGAGAAAGACTTGAGGAAGTGAAGTGTTTTAGATATCTGGGAGTGGATCTGGCAGTGGATAGAACCATGGAAGTGTAGGTGAGTCATAGGGTGGGGGAGGGGGCGAAAGTTCTGGGAGTGTTGAAGAATGTGTGGAAGTCGAGAACATTATCTCGGAAAGCAAAAATGGGTATGTTTGAAGGAATAGTAGTTCCAACAATGTTGTATGGTTGAGAGGCGTGGGCTATGGATAGAGTTGTGCGCAGGAGGGTGGATGTCCTGGAAATGAGATGTTTGAGGACAATATGTGGTGTGAGGTGGTTTGATCGAGTAAGTAATGTAAGGGTAAGAGAGATGTGTGGTAATAGAAAGAGTGCGGTTGAGAGAGCAGAAGAGGGTGTTTTGAAATGGTTTGGTCTCATGGAGAGAATGAGTGAGGAAAGATTGACCAAGAGGATATATGTGTCAGAGGTGGAGGGAACGAGGAGAAGTGGGAGACCAAATTGGAGGTGGAAAGATGGAGTGAAAAAGATTTTGAGTGATCGGGGCCTGAACATGCAGGAGGGTGAAAGGCATGCAAGGAATAGAGTGAATTGGATCGATGTAGTATACCGGGGTCGACGTGCTGTCAATGGATTGAACCATGGCATATGAAGCGTCTGGGGTAAACCATGGAAAGTTCTGTGGGGCCTGGATGTGGAAAGGGAGCTGTGGTTTCATTGCATTATTACATGACAGCTAGAGACTGAGTGTGAACGAATGGAGCCTTTGTTGTCTTTTCCTAGCGCTACCTCGCACACATGAGGGGGAGGGGGTTGTTATTCCATGTGTGGCGAGGTGGCGTTGGGAATGAATAAAGGCAGACAGTATGAATTATGTACATGTGTATATATGTATATGTCTGTGTGTGTATATATATGTGTACATCGAGATGTATATGTATGTATATTTGCGTGTGTGGACGTGTATGTATATACATGTGTATGTGGGTAGGTTGGGCCATTCTTTCGTCTGTTTCCTTGCGCTACCTCGCTAACGCAGGAGACAGCGACAAAGCAAAATAAATAAAAATATAAATATATTTATGGTGACTGAGTTTGGTAAAGTGTGTGAAAGAAGAAAGTTAAGAGTAAATGTGAATAAGAGCAAGGTTATTAGGTACAGTAGGGTTGAGGGGAAGTGAAGTGTTTTAGATATCTGGGAGTGGATCTGGCAGCGGATGGAACCATGGAAGCGGAAGTGGATCATAGGGTGGGGGAGGGGGCGAAGATTCTGGGAGCCTTGAAGAATGTGTGGAAGTCGAGAACATTATCTCGGAAAGCAAAAATGGGTATGTTTGAAGGAATAGTGGTTCCAACAATGTTGTATGGTTGCGAGGCGTGGGCTATGGATAGAGTTGTGCGTAGGAGGATGGATGTGGTGGAAATGAGATGTTTGAGGACAATGTGTGGTGTGAGGTGGTTTGATCGAGTAAGTAACGTAAGGGTAAGAGAGATGTGTGGAAATAAAAAGAGCATGGTTGAGAGAGCAGAAGAGGGTGTTTTGAAATGGTTTGGGCACATGGAGAGAATGAGTGAGGAAAGATTGACCAAGAGGATATATGTGTCGGAGGTGGAGGGAACGAGGAGAAGAGGGAGACCAAATTGGAGGTGGAAAGATGGAGTGAAAAAGATTTTGTGTGATCGGGGCCTGAACATGCAGGAGGGTGAAAGGAGGGCAAGGAATAGAGTGAATTGGAGCGATGTGGTATACCGGGGTTGACGTGCTGTCAGTGGATTGAATCAAGGCATGTGAAGCGTCTGGGGTAAACCATGGAAAGCTGTGTAGGTATGTATATTTGCGTGTGTGGACGTATGTATATACATGTGTATGGGGGTGGGTTGGGCCATTTCTTTCGTCTGTTTCCTTGCGCTACCTCGCAAACGCAGGAGACAGCGACAAAGCAAAAAAAAAAATATATATATATATATATACCACATTCATGTGGTATACAGGGGTTGACGTGCTGTCAGTGGATTGAAGCAAGGCATGTGAAGCGTCTGGGATAAACCATGGAAAGCTGTGTAGGTATGTATATTTGCGTGTGTGGACGTGTGTATGTACATGTGTATTGGGGGGGGGGCCATTTCTTTCGTCTGTTTCCTTGCGCTACCTCGCAAACGCGGGAGACAGCGACAAAGTATAAAAAAAAAAAAAAAATATATATATATATATATATTTTGCTTTGTCGCTGTCTCCCGCGTTTGCGAGGTATCGCAAGGAAACAGACGAAAGAAATGGCCCAACCCACCCCCATACACATGTATATACATACATCCACACACGTAAATATACATACCTACACAGCTTTCCATGGTTCACCCCAGACGCTTCACATGCCCTGATTCAATCCACTGACAGCACGTCAACCCCGGTATACCACATCGATCCAATTCACTCTATTCCTTGCCCTCCTTTCACCCTCCTGCATGTTCAGGCCCCGATCACACAAAATCTTTTTCACTTATCTTTCCACCTCCAATTTGGTCTCCCACTTCTCCTCGTTCCCTCCACCTCCGACACATATATCCTCTTGGTCAATCTTTCCTCACTCATTCTCTCCATGTGCCCAAACCATTTAAAACACCCTCTTCTGCTCTCTCAACCACGCTCTTTTTATTTCCACACATCTCTCTTACCCTTACGTTACTTACTCGATCAAACCACCTCACACCACACATTGTCCTCAAACATCTCATTTCCACCACATCCATCCTCCTGCGCACAACTCTATCCATAGCCCACGCCTTGCAACCATACAACATTGTTGGAACCACTATTCCTTCAAACATACCCATTTTTGCTTTCCAAGATAATGTTCTCGACTTCCACACATTCTTCAAGGCTCCTAGGATTTTCGCCCCCTCCCCCACCCTATGATCCACTTCCGCTTCCATGGTTCCATCCGCTGCCAGATACACTCCCAGATATCTAAAACACTTGACTTCCTCCAGTTTTTCTCCATTCAAACTTACCTCCCAGTTGACTTGACCCTCAACCCTACTGTACCTAATTACCTTGCTCTTATTCACATTTACTCTTAACTTTCTTCTTTCACACACTTTACCAAACTCAGTACCAGCTTCTGCAGTTTCTCACATGAATCAGCCACCAGCGCTGTATCATCAGCGAACAACAACTGACTCACTTCCCAAGCTCTCTCATCCCCAACAGACTTCATACTTGCCCCTCTTTCCAAAACTCTTGCATTCACCTCCCTAACAACCCCATCCATAAACAAATTAAACAACCATGGAGACATCACACACCCCTGCCGCAAACCTACATTCACAGAGAACCAATCACCTTCCTCTCTTCCTACACGTACACATGCCTTACATCCTCGATAAAAACTTTTCACTGCTTCTAACAACTTGCCTCCCACACCATATATTCTTAATACCTTCCACAGAGCATCTCTATCAACTCTATCATATGCCTTCTCCAGATCCATAAATGCTACATACAAATCCATTTGCTTTTCTAAGTATTTCTCACATACATTCTTCAAAGCAAACACCTGATCCACACATCCTCTACCACTTCTGAAACCACACTGCTCTTCCCCAATCTGATGCTCTGTACATGCCTTCACCCTCTCAATCAATACCCTCCCATATAATTTACCAGGAATACTCAACAAACTTATACCTCTGTAATTTGAGCACTCACTCTTATCCCCTTTGCCTTTGTACAATGGCACTATGCACGCATTCCGCCAATCCTCAGGCACCTCACCATGAGTCATACATACATTAAATAACCTTACCAACCAGTCAACAATACAGTCACCCCCTTTTTTAATAAATTCCACTGCAATACCATCCAAACCTGCTGCCTTGCCGGCTTTCTTCTTCCGCAAAGCTTTTACTACCTCTTCTCTGTTTACCAAATCATTTTCCCTATTTATATTTGAGGACAGGAACCTGGATGCTTTGGCAATGAGTAGAACTAAGCTCAAGGGAAAAGGGAAGAGTGGTTTAGGGTTGTCTTGGGAGTAAAGTCAAGGGTTGGTGAGAGGACAAGAATAAAGGAAGGAGTAGCACTAAGCTCAAGGGTAAAGGGAAGAGTGGTTTGGGGTTGTCTTGGGAGTAAAGTCAAGGGTTGGTGAGAGGACAAGAATAAAGGAAGCAGTAGCACTACTCCTAAAGCAGGAGTTGTGGGAATATGTGATAGAGTGTAAGAGAGTAAATTCTAGATTAATGTAGCTAAAACTGAAAGTGGATGGAGAGAGATGCATGATTATTGGTCCCTATGCACCTGGTCTTGAGAAGAAAGATCATGAGAGGCAAGTGTTTTGGGAGCAGCTGAGTGGGTGTGTTAGTAGTTTTGATGCACGAGACAGGGTTATAGTGATGGGTGATCTGATGTGAAGGTGAGCAATGTAGCAGTTGAGGGTATAATTGGTGTACATGGGGTGTTCAGTGTTTTAAATGGAAATGGTGACAAGCTTGTGGATCTGTGTGCTGAAAAAGGACTGGTGATTGGGAATACCTGGTTTAAAAAGAGATATACTAAGTATACAAATGCGAGACCGAGTGATGGTCAAAGGGCGTTATTGGATTATGTGTTAATTGATAGGCATGTAAAAGAGAGACTTTTGGATGTTAATGTGCTGAGAGGTGCAACTGGAGTGATGTCTGATCATTATCTTGTGGAGGCAAAGGTGAAGATATGTAGAGGTTTTCATAAAAGAAGAGAGAATGTTGGGTTGAAGAGAGTGGTGAGAGTAAGTAAGCTTGGGAAGGAGACTTGTGTGAGGAAGTACCAGGAGAGATTGAGTGTAGAATGGCAAAAGCTGGGAGGTAGGCAGATTAGAAAGGGAAGTAGTGCAAATGACTGGGAGATGTATATAAGAAAGCAGTAGGAGGTCAAGAGAAAGATGCAAGAGGTGAAAACGAGGGCAAATGAGAGTTGGAGTGAGAGAGTATCATACAGTTTTAGGGAGAATTAAAAATTGTTTTGGAAGGAGATAAATAATGTGCATAAGACAAGAGAACAAATGGGAACATCAGTGAAGGGGGCAAATGGGGTGACAACAAGTAGTGATGAAGTGAGAAGGGGATGGAGTGAGTATTTTGAAGGTTTGTTGAATGTGTTTGATGATAGAGTGGCAGATGTAGGGTGCTTTGGTCAGGGTGGAGTGAGAGGGTCAGGGAATATGGATTGATAAACAGAGAAGTAGTGAAAGGTTTGCAGAAGATGAAAGCCAGCAAGGCTGCGGGTTCGGATGGTATTGCAGTGGAATTTATTAAGAAAGAGGGTGACTGGGTTGTTGATTGGTTGGTAAGGTAAGGATATTCACTGCATGTATGGATCATGGTAAAGTGCCTGAGGATTGGTGGAATGCATGCATAGTGCCATTGTACAAAGGCAAAAGGGATAAAGGTGTGTTCAAATTACATAGGCATAAGTTTGTTGAGTATTCGTGGGAAATTTTATGGGAGGATATTGATAGAGAGGGTAAAGGCATTTACAGACCATCAGATTGGGGAAGAGCAGTGTGGTTTCAAAAGTGGTAGAGGATGTGTGGATCAGGTGTTTGCTCTGAAGAATGTTTGTGAGAGATACTTAGAAAAACAGATGGATTTGTATGTAGCATTTGTGGATTTGGAGAAAGCATATGATAGAGTTGATAAGAGATGTGTTGTGGAAGGTTTTAAGAGTATATGGTGTGGGAGGTAAGTTGCCAGAAGCAGTGAAAAGTTTTAACCGAGGATGTAAGTTATGTGTACGAGTGGGAAGAGAGGAAAGTGATTGGTTCCCAGTGAATGTCGGTTTGCAGCAGAGATGCATGATGTCTCCATGGCTGCTTATTTGCCCCTCTCTCCAAACCACTTGCATTCACTTCCCAAACCACCCCATCCATAAACAAATTAAACAACTATGGAGACATCACGCACCCCTACTGGAAACCGACATCCACTTGGAACCAATCACTTTCCTCCCTTCCTACTTATACACATGCCTTACATCCTTGGTAAAAACTTTTCACTGCTTCAAGCAACTTACCTCCCACACCATATACTTTTAAAACCTTCCACAAAGCATCTCTGTCAACCCTATCATATGCCTTCTCCAGATCTATAAATGCTACATACAAATCCATCTCTTTTTCGTAGTATTTCTCTCATACATTCTTCAAACCAACACCTGATCCACACATCCTCTACCACTTCTGAAACCACATTGCTCTGTACATGCCTGTACCCCTCTCAATCAATATCCTCCCATATAATTTCCCAGGAATACTCAACAAACTTATGCCTCTGTAATCTGAACACTCATCTTTATCCTCTTGGCCATTGTACAATGGCACTATGCATGCATTCTGCTAATCCTCAGGCACAATATACTTTGAATATCCTCACTAACCAGTCAACAACACAGTCACCCCCTTTTTTGATAAATTCCACTGCAGTACCATTGAAATCCACCGCCTTGCTGGCTTTCATCTTCTGCAAAGCTACACACCACCCTGACCAAAACACCCTATATCTGCCACTCTATCATCAAACACATTCAACAAACCTTCAAAATACTCACTTTATCACTACTTGTTACAACCTCTACATTTGCTACATATGTATGTATACATACATACATATATACATACATTTGGTTACTTCTACCCTGGGAGTCCCTTCTATCTTAATGTCGCTCCTGTATTACTTAGGAAAACCAGCCATATCCACCAGATAGGGGAGCCACAGGTCATAAAGTGTAGTGATATGCTTGTCTACATAGGGAGAGTGCAGGGCAACTGAGTAGGTGTTCATTGCCTTCACTGTGGTAGTTGCATCATGGGCAATAAAGGCTTGGGGATGTGTGAATTGGTGTTTTTAGCATTTTAGGGATGGGTGATGTATAGAGTTTAGACAGGAAACTGACTTGTATTTGTCTTGAGAAGTGTGGTTTCTGATGGTTTTGTCTGAAAGGTTTGTATTTATTACTGAGTTAGGAGGGTTATTACAGTGGGATGATCCTGTAACTAATAGTTGCTTAAGTGCAGCAGGGGTAAGCTTTTCATTTCTACTTGAGGATTTGTGGTTGGTTATGGAGTGGTGAGATAGGAGGGGGTGTAGTGCTTTTGCAAAGAATTTAGTGTTGTGCATGTTGAGATGGGATTGTATTAGGAGGATCTTTTTTCACTTCATATGTGTTAAGTATTTGTGGTACGCAGCCAGTGATTGTTCAGTATACTCTGTCTTTTGTGGTTTGCAGCATTTTTGTATTTGACTTTGAAAGGGTGGAAGATTACACAGGTAAGGCATAGTTTATGGTGGAGCAGGTGCATTGTTTGTAGAGGATGGCAAGGGATTCTTTTTCTTGTTCATATTTGTTGCCATTTAGTGTTTTGAGGGCACTTAGTTTTTGTGTTGATGTTTTGGGAGACCAAAGTAGAGATGGAAGGATGGGGTGAATAACATTTTGAGTGCACAGGGCCTAAACATGCAAGAGGGTGAAAAGCATGCTCATGACAGAGTGTATTGGAGCAAGGTTTTATACAGGGAGGTCATCCTGTCAGTGGATTGAACCAGGACATAGGAAAGAGCTGTGGGCTGTGGATTCCATACTTTACACATGACATTCTGTTCATGGCATTAATGCAGGAAATGATGAAAAAGAATGATTGAAGACTTTTGTAGATAGATGCATTCTTTTACCTTGGGAAGACTGTTTTAGGGTTCTAGAGGTGAAGCCATTAAGCATCAGTCTGGTATGACAATTGGCTATGAAGTTGGCCAACCAGTACACACACACACACACACACACACACACACACACACACACACACACACACACACATACATAAAGATTTGAAAAATACAGTCATTGGGCATATACAAAGATTCATTTTAGTGGATGGGATTCAGGAGGTACATAATCAGAGGAAAAAAGGTGAATTCATTAAAAAAGCAAAGGTCTGATGAGTCTTTTATAGATGCTTTACAGACTCTTTGTTTAGAGGAAATGACTAAACACATACATAGTCTTTTGGAAATAGCAGGCAAGGAGATGCAGAAAATCTATTTTTAGTGGTTTTAACAGATGCTAAGCATGAAGATTGGTGTAGCAGAACATAGACCTGGGGTTATACAGAGGTACAAAGGAAGTTAAGTAAAGCTGTGAAACTAATAATGTGCATTGTTTGAGATTGAGCAATTGGAGAATTTTATAGCCTGGTTGATGAGATATATAGAAAAGTGCAGAGAGTACAGGGCCAGTGCTTGTTAGCTGTTAAGGGAGATTTTTAAGAAGTAGAGACACTAAAGTTGACAAATCAGTGTTGAAGAATCTAGCAGAAAAAAATGGATAGTACGAAAAATAGAAAAATTAGTAAAGCAGGTGGCTGGCAATTGTAAAGCACTTATTGTTTTGGTTTGGAAGATCATACACAGATAAAGAAGAAAGGAGAGAGAAAGAAGGAATGCTCATTCATAGCTTATTAGAGGCTATATAATTGCCAGATGCAAACTTTGCAAGAAGTATTGATGATTACAATCAGTACATAAGGGGACTTCCAGTTATGCTTGACCTGAATCATCTTGTTGAGAGATACATAGAAGAGCTACGAAACTTTAATAAGAGATGGTGGAATTTGGTGGGGTATTCGTCATATGTAATAGATCAGAGGAAGATGGGAAACCAGCAAAGAATACAGTCACAAGGCAAAAAACTGAAAATTCAAATGAAGCAAGAGGATGGAGTAGACGCAGTGCTGTAGAAAGGTCAGTTGTGTTAGATGGTAATGTCAAACTGAAAGTAAAGTATACAAATGTTGATGAATTATTAGGTAATGATAGATATTTGTAATTCAAGGATCATACAGTGGAAGTGCATCTGATGCTGGAGTTGTAGAAACAAAGCTTACTAAACTGATAAGATCTCACTAGTTCTATCCAAAAGGGTATTGTAACCAAGAATTCTGGAGAGGAGGACTTATCAACTCAATAAGATGATAAATTGACAACAGCTATGAACCAGATTTCACAGAATGAAGTGAAAGCTGTTTGATGGCCAATGCCATATCCACCAAAGTAAAAGGGAATATACATAGAAACAATGATGTCTTCAGTAAAATGAACATTTTTTTTTTCTGCTGGACACATGAACAAAGATCATTTAAAGTGATCTTTACTCAACCATGCATTCTTCTCACAGGAAACTATCCTTGGAGCAAGATCATCATTCCTGGTGTTAATGCCTTAAGTAATGGACACATGGGGGAAATGTACAGAAAACATCCAAAGGAATGATGTTCCAGCTTAAATCTAGTCAGCCAGTGGAAACACGACTAGTTTCCTTTCATAATTTGGTCCAAATTGTATAGCTTGTGCTGCCAAAATATTATGCCTATAATAGATATTCAAACTCACCTGTTTTCTTCCCTTATCAGGAATAAGAAGAATGATAATTTTGTTTGTTTGTATAATTCAGTACAGCATGATTATATTTTGATTTCCCTTGGGCCACTATGTTTGCTAGAACCTCCTTACCTCTGCCATTAGATGCAGCAGTTTGTAGGCACATCACAGGAATCCAACAAGAAAAACAAGCTCGTGTCATTTCCAGTTTTTTTCCTCCCATGGGTATACTACCACTGTAAAGGCATCACAGTGGGTGTGACATCAGCCCATCATTGCTGTTAGGAGTATGAGTACGAGACTTCATCTTTCTTATTCCAAATAAATCAGTACAATACTGGTTGTAAATACACATATTCATGTAAATATCTATTTTGCATGGAATTTTTTTTTTTATGAAAGACTTGTAAACTCTGTGTGAGTTAACTCTCCATCTATAACAGTGTAATGTCGCACCCTTTTCCTTGATATCTAGAGTTTCACCTAACCTTTAAGCCCTTTGTTTTCTTTCATGTGGGTGAGGATTATGGCCTCTTGTAACTTTGTCACCATGTTAGTGAGTTCCCTGCAGTCTTAAGGACACCATTTCAAATATTCAGAGCAAACAAAAGTTGGGGCCTGTTGAGGAATGTAGATTGGAAGAAATTTAAGGCCTACTGTGGAAGAATTAACTTTTCAATATTAATTTGGTCTTTGCTACACAAGTCTGTTGATTGCTTAAGTATGATGGCACAACTTTTGTGTACAGTTGCGTGACCTTTAATCTGACCCTTAACCCTTTCATTTCCAACTTCTGATCATTAGAGTCCAAATCATTTGAGGCACCTATTGTGGATAGAGGGATGTGAAGATGCCAGATGTCATCTTCAACTCTAACCAGCATGCAGAGGTATCCACAAGGCTTAGTTACCCTAGAGAAGATCATTATGAGAGGACACACTACACCCTTCTTTGGAGCCCTACATAGGCTGCAATAAGTAGTTCAGATAGTGATAACAGTAGTTTATTATATTTTGACATTACATTTAACCATGAAGAGTGATTTTGAATATAATGCTTGAGGAAGAATCATTCTTCAAACAGTGCAAAGAAAAATGAAAAGTATGACACCAGTTGGCTGTAAAGTACAATTGATTTAAATGGTTACAACTTATCAAGATTTAAGTACCAAAGTATCATATGAAGGTTTAAATGTCTGTGATGGTCGTTTTATTTATTTTTCCAAAAGCAATTGCTGATATTCATCAGGCTGAGGAAGAAAACTTTTTCAAAACAGGACTGAAAAGTTTGTAAAGTCATATGCTAGGTCATCGTACCCAAAAAAATGTGTCACTGCTCAAGTAGTTGAGTGGTGTTACACTTTTTTTTTTTTTTTCTGCAGAACTACAGTTCGTAATTCTTTGGAAATGACAACCACATTATCTTCATCAATTTCACAGTACATTTATTTATTTATTTTATTTATTTTGCTTTGTCGCTGTCTCCCGCGTTTGCGAGGTAGCGCAAGGAGACAGACGAAAGAAATGGCCCAACCCACCCCTATACACAATGTATACACACACACGTCCACACACGCAAAATATACATACCTATACATCTCAATGTACACATATATATACATACAAATACCCATGCACACAATTCACACTGTCTGCCCCCATTCACTCCCATCGCCACCTCGCCACACGTGGAATACCTTCCCCCTCCCTCCTCATGTGTGCGAGGTAGCACTAGGAAAAGACAACAAAGGCCCCATTCGTTCACACTCAGTCTCTAGCTGCCACACAATAATGCCCGAAACCACAGCTCCCTTTCCACATCCAGGCCCCACACAACTTTCCATGATTTACCCCAGACGCTTCACATGCCCTGATTCAATCCACTGACAGCACGTCAACCCCGGTATACCACATCGATCCAATTCACTCTATTCCTTGCCCTCCTTTCACCCTCCTGCATGTTCAGGTCCCGATCACACAAAATCTTTTTCACTCCATCTTTTCACCTCCAATTTGGTCTCCCACTTCTCCTCGTTCCCTCCACCTCCGACACATATATCCTCTTGGTCAATCTTTCCTCACTCATTCTTTCCATGTGCCCAAACCATTTCAAAACACCCTCTTCTGCTCTCTCAACCACGCTCTTTTTATTTCCACACATCTCTCTTATCCTTACATTACTTACTCGATCAAACCACCTCACACCACACATTGTCCTCAAACATCTCATTTCCAGCACATCCACCCTCCTGCACACAACTCTATCCATAGCCCACGCCTCGCAGCCATACAACATTGTTGGAACCACTATTCCTTCAAACATACCCATTTTTGCTTTCGGAGATAATGTTCTCGACTTCCACACATTCTTCAATGCTCCCAGGATTTTCGCCCCCTCCCCCACCTTATGATTCACTTCCGCTTCCATGGTTCCATCCGCTGCCAGATCCACTCCCAGATATCTAAAACACTTTACTTCCTCCAGTTTTTCTCCATTCAAACTTACCTCCCAATTGACTTGACCCTCAACCCTAGTGTACCTAATAACCTTGCTCTTATTCACATTTACTCTTAACTTTCTTCTTTCACACACTTTACCAAACTCAGTCACCAGCTTCTGCAGTTTCTCACATGAATCAGCCACCAGCGCTGTATCATCAGCAAACAACAACTGACTCACTTCCCAAGCTCTCTCATCCACAACAGACTTCATACTTGCCCCTCTTTCCAAAACTCTTGCATTCACCTCCCTAACAACCCCATCCATAAACAAATTAAACAACCATGGAGACATCACACACCCCTGCCGCAAACCTACATTCACTGAGAACCAATCACTTTCCTCTCTTCCTACACGTACACATGCCTTACATCCTCGATAAAAACTTTTCACTGCTTCTAACAGCTTGCCTCCCACACCATATATTCTTCATACCTTCCACAGAGCATCTCTATCAACTCTGTCATATGCCTTCTCCAGATCCATAAATGCTACATACAAATCCATTTGCTTTTCTAAGTATTTCTCACATACATTCTTCAAAGCAAACACCTGATCCACACATCCTCTACCACTTCTGAAACCACACTGCTCTTCCCCAATCTGATGCTCTGTACATGCCTTCACCCTCTCAATCAATACCCTCCCATATAATTTACCTGGAATACTCAACAAACTTATACCTCTGTAATTTGAGCACTCACTCTTATCCCCTTTGCCTTTGTACAATGGCACTATGCACGCATTCCGCCAATCCTCAGGCACCTCACCGTGAGTCATACATACATTAAATAACCTTACCAACCAGTCAACAATACAGTCACCCCCCTTTTTAATAAATTCCACTGCAATACCATCCAAACCTGCTGCCTTGCCAGCTTTCATCTTCCGCAAAGCTTTTACTACCTCTTCTCTGTTTACCAAATCATTTTCCCCAACCCTTTCACTTTGCACACCACCTCGACCAAAACACCCTATATCTGCCACTCTATCATCAAACACATTCAACAAACCTTCAAAATACTCACTCCATCTCCTTCTCACATCACCACTATTTGTTATCACCTCCCCATCTGCGCCCTTCACTGAAGTTCCCATTTGCTCCCTTGTCTTACGCACTTTATTTACCTCCTTCCAGAACATCTTTTTATTCTCCCTAAAATTTAATGATACTCTCTCACCCCAACTCTCATTTGCCCTTTTTTTCACCTCTTGCACCTTTCTCTTGACCTCCTGTCTCTTTCTTTTATACGTCTCCCACTCAACTGCATTTTTTCCCTGCAAAAATCGTCCAAATGCCTCTCTCTTCTCTTTCACAAATACTCTTACTTCTTCATCCCACCACTCACTACCCTTTCTAATCGACCCACCTCCCACTCTTCTCATGCCACAAGCATCTTTTGCACAATCCATCACTGATTCCTAAATACATCCCATTCCTCCCCCACTCCCCTTACTTCCATTGTTCTCACCTTTTTCCATTCTGTACTCAGTCTCTCCTGGTACTTCCTCACACAAGTCTCCTTCCCAAGCTCACTTACTCTCACCACCCTCTTCACCCCAACATTCACTCTTTTTTTCTGAAAAACCCATACAAATCTTCACCTTAGCCTCCACAAGATAATGATCAGACATCCCTCCAGTTGCACCTCTCAGCACATTAACATCCAAAAGTCTCTCTTTCGCGCGCCTGTTAATTAACACGTAATCCAATAACGCTCTCTGGCCATCTCTCCTACTTACATAAGTATACTTATGTATATCTCGCTTTTTAAACCAGGTATTCCCAATCATCAGTCCTTTTTCAGCACATAAATCTACAAGCTCTTCACCATTTCCATTTACAACACTGAACACCCCATGTATCCCAATTATTCCCTCAACTGCCACATTACTCACCTTTGCATTCAAATCACCCATCACTATAACCCGGTCTCGTGCATCAAAACCACTAACACACTCATTCAGCTGCTCCCAAAACACTTGCCTCTCATGATCTTTCTTCTCATGCCCAGGTGCATATGCACCAATAATCACCCATCTCTCTCCATCAGTCACCCCCTTTTTTTATAAATTCCACTGCAATACCATCCAAACCTGCTGCCTTGCTGGCTTTCATCTTCCGCAAAGCTTTTACTACCTCTTCTCTGTTTACCAAATCATTGTCCCTAACCCTCTCACTTTGCACACCACCTCGACCAAAACACCCTATATCTGCCACTCTATCATCAAACACATTCAACAAACCTTCAAAATACTCACTCCATCTCCTTCTCACATCACCACTACATTTATTTATTTTCTCTTATTTGAGATGAGCTGTTGCATGCCGACAGAATCATAGCCAAAGGAATGCAAATCTTGTCACATGCATGTGTATGGAGGATGGAAGGAAAAGGATAGAATTCCAAGAGCTTATAGCAAAAAGGAAAGTAAGAATGACAATAATGAGTCTAAGTGTAGGAAAGGTACCCGGAGTGGATGGGATTACAGATGAAATGCTGCAGTGTGGAAGAGAAAGTGTGGTGAGTGGATGCTTCTGTTATGCAATTTAGCATAGAAACAAAATGTGCCTGAGGATTGGGTGAAAGCTATTATTATTGCTTCTTCATTTAAAGGAAATGGTGCTAAGGATGTATGTAGCAATTATAAGGGAATGTATCTACCTATATACCTGTTCCCAACTGGAACTCCCTCAAGAGGATGTTCATAACCAGTGAACCCCAGTATTGCTTCTTTGCCTTTAGTGCCTCACCCTTAACTGGCCACTGGCAGAAGGCAAGTTTAGCATAGTGTTTGCAGAAGCTCATACCTAATGATCCTACTGACAACTTCTGCCTGATGCTCCCACCTAATGTTCCTACCTACTTCTTCAACCTTATTTTTCTACCTAATGCTGTAGTAGAAGAAGTCTGTTAGGTTTAACAGGTAAAGTGTAAAATGTAAAGTCTAAAAACAGGTAAAATGTTGATGACTAGAGTGATGCAAATGACTGAATGCAGAATAAGTGAGGAGCAAAGGGAGTTTTAGGGAAGATAGGGGAAGTATGGATCAGATCTTTATGAAGATGACAGGAAAAGTACCTAGTGAAAGGTAAGAAGTTGTATGCAGCTTTTTATGGATCTGGAAGAAGTTTATGTCAGAGTCAAGTAGAATACTTTATGGGATTTGTTAAGGATATACAAGGTAGGAGGTCATCTGTTGGATGGTGTGAAAGCCTTTTGTGACGGAGCAAATGCATGTGTAAGAGTTTTTGGAGAGGCGAGCAAAAGTTTTGGTATACATGTGGTTGTGAGGCAGGTCTGTGTGATGTCCCCATGGCTCTTTAATATATATGTGGATGGAGTGATAAGAGAGATGAAAGCAAAAGTAGGGAAAGGTCATGCAGAGATGGATTGTAGCTGTGGTTTGTGGCAAGCCTGTTTATGGATGATGTGGAGTTGTAGAAGGTTGTGTGTAAGCATAGGAAATTGAAAGTAAGTTAATTATGTCTGAAAGGAAACTGGGTGATTGTATAGATTTTGCAAAACCATATAGAGTGAGAGAAGACAGTGTACTATAGTGTGTTTTAGATATGGGGGGAGGAAGACTGGAAGAGGTGAGAGAATTTGAATATTTAGGAACTGTCTTGGGTAAGTTTGGTGATATGGAGGGAGAGAGCAGTACTAAAGAGAAGAGTCATTGGGTCCCTTAATAGAATTGTGGAGGGTAGAGATGTAAATATGGAAGTGAAGAGAAGATTAAGGGAGAGTATAGTCCTATCATACCTCACAAAACGCAGCCAAAACACAGATATAGAATGAGTCACAGAGGTGAAGAATCCAGGCTATGGAAATGAGCTATTTGAGAGAAGCTTGTGGTATGACTAGATGGAATGAATAGAGAAATGAGGGAGTGTGTGAGAGATGTAGGGAATGCAAAGGGAATGAATTGTTGAGTGGTAGAGTTGAAATGTGTAAGTTTTAGGTGGGATGGCAGGGAATGAATTGTGGAGTGGTAGACGTTTAAGGTAGTGTGGGTGTATGGAAAGAATGCAAGATGGGTAGTTTACAAGGAGAGTGCATGATAGTACAATTTGGCCACCCATTTGATAGGAGTTTCTGGAGGGAATGGGCATCAGAGATATAGATAGATACAAATGTGAATGTTACTTATTACTCACAAACAAGCATTGTCTTGCATACAAATTCCTTAAAAAAGAAAGGGCAATTCAGAAGCAAGGACAGACTGGATTTGGAATTCTAGACTGTGCAGAGGTGTGGGGCAGGAGGGTTATGGATCCCCCTACATTAAGATAGTAGGTTTTGAGACAGAAATGAGGGATAAAACCCTCTATTCCAATACAGGAAATCCTCAGTTAACATTGGTGATTCATTGGAAAATGCAATTTTAATCAAAGTGAATTTTTCCTTAGATACAATGCTATAAATTGGGGTTACATTCTTAGACATCAGAAACGTTTTGTGGGCAAACAGATTTGAAAATCGATCAAAGTACTTGTTAAATAATACTCTACATTATAACAAATTTTGATGAAGCACCCATTGTTGAATCTTCTGCAGAATCTTTATCAAATCCACAAATATCACTTAATCTGGGACTAGTTTCTTTTTTTTATGAAAACCATGTAAGAGTACCTTTAAGCCACTAATATCTTTTTGAAAGTGCATAAAAGTTTCAGTTGCATCATTAGTGCAAGGGATTAATTACAGGGTCCTAAGAGGTGCGAGATGTGCATATATGTTGCCAACTTTCATATTTTTTGTGCCTGTACTTTATTTTCTTTGTTCATAATTAATACAAAATGAACTATTTCAGTCTTGAACCATATGATTTATACAAGTGTTTCAGTCATTAGAGGAAACAGAAATTTGTTTTATAAAATCTGATATTTGGTTGGCACCATTTGTTTACACTTTCCAGTGTTGCCAGTTAGGTTCTCCAGCCATGCATAACAAGATTATTTTATTTATTAGTATTTGTGTCTTTTCTCTCTGTTCTTCTTTCCCAGTTTAATAAGTACATTTACTTTTGGGGGCTAATGAATAAAAATCTATAAAGCAAGTTTATTTTTATGAAATAAGAGGTAAAAAATAAGTAATTTATTTCATAATAATGACCGAAATAAAGGTATAAGAATCACTTTCATTATAGTACTCTCAAAAGTGAATATTATAAAAAGAATTAAGCTTCAGCTCTAGATTACTAATTACATAATAATGCCTCCTCTGTCTGTTCCCACTTTCCAATGAATACACATTTACATCAAGAAGGTTGATGAATTATAAAAATACATAACATCAGAGCAAAATTTAATCCTATAGTAATACTTCGACAAATAACGATATGTAATTGATACTCCTTGAAGAAAGAAGCATATGCCAAGAATATCTTGTTTACTTGCACCTCCATGTGTCCTTATAGAATACTCAGAGTATTATCTCAGAGAGGTAAATAGTAACTACTATCAGGAAAATGAAAAAAATTAACTAGCTTTATTTCAAGGGCAACTGCTCTCTTCATTTTTACAAGAAACACTTCTTTCTGCTTTATTTTGATCCCTTTCAATGTCGATAGAATCAGTGATTTTAAAATTACACCCCATATTCAGAGAGGTTATTAATATTACTAATATCGAAATAAAGGAAAAATGAACTAGCTTTTGGTCAGAGCAACTGCTAGTAACACTGGCTCCACTTGTACTAGGAATATCCTCTGCTGCCTTGTCTTGGTCACTTTCATTGTTGGAAGAGTCAGTGTCCATTAAATTATTTGCCACAGAATCCTAACATAGATAATCATCATCATGTGATCCAGGATCATCTCCATGGTCCTCTAAATGTAGCAAAAGCCACACAGTTCCTCCAAGAAAGTTTGCTGTGATGCGTTGTCTTTGGCATGGCTGGAGGGTTACGGAGCCTGGGGAGATATGCACAACTAAGTCAGCAAACACCCAGGCTCAGCAGGCAGCCTTCAAATAAGAGGCTTAAACTGAAGATCCAGTCTAGAGGAGTCACTAATCCTTACAAATCTACATCTGGAGGTGTTTAAGGTTAATTCA
Source organism: Panulirus ornatus (assembly GCF_036320965.1). Classification (NCBI taxonomy): domain Eukaryota; kingdom Metazoa; phylum Arthropoda; class Malacostraca; order Decapoda; family Palinuridae; genus Panulirus; species Panulirus ornatus. The sequence goes on from NC_092279.1 coordinate 29,408,137, forward strand.
CTTGTTTCTTGTCTACCAGGTAGTAGCTGCATTTCTGAAAATCCTCTGATTTAAACAACCTTTAATGACAGTCCTTACATTGGTACCAAAGGCAACAGTACCCTCAGTGTTGACAACCACTTCACTTACCTCAGAATATATAACCTGTAAAATAAGGTGAATATCACTAGATGCAAGAATAGGTGACTGCATTGCACATTAATAATTTAGCTTGATATATTTTTCCCCAAAGTTTGAATTTCTTGCCTGTGGGGAGCTCTTACAGGGTACTCATTTGATGCTCTGGGTCACAACTGGTAAATTATCATGCATCTCATGCTCTCGCAGATCCTCATACACACAGCATGCTCCTCATCTTAGTGTTCTTCCTAATTTACACACTTCTTATTGCAGCCATATATATATATATATAGAATAAAAGAAATTGTTTCAATAATGTTATTTTTTTATGAAGTTTTTTTTCATTTATTAATCTGTTTAGACTTCTGCTGTGTAAATATGTAAATAATACATAAATTATATATATATATATATATATATATATATTTTATTTATTTACTTATTTTGCTTTGTCGCTGTCTCCCGCATTAGCGAGGTAGCGCAACGAAACAGATGAAAGAATGGCCCAACCCATCCACATACACATGTATATACATACACGTCCACACACACAAATATACATACCTATACATCTCAATGTTTACATATATATACACACACACAGACATATACATATATACCCATGTACATAATTCATACTGTCTGCCTTTATTCATTCCCATCGCCACCCCGCCACACATGGAATAACAACACTCTCCCCCCTCATGTGTGCGAGGTAGCGCTAGGAAAAGACAACATAGGACCCATTTGTTCACACCCAGTCTCTAGCTGTCATGTAATAATGCATCGAAACCACAGCTCCCTTTCCACATCCAGGCCCCACAGAACTTTCCATGGTTTACCCCAGACGCTTCACATGCCCTGATTCAATCCATTGACAGCACGTCGACCTCAGTATACCACATCGATCCAATTCACTCTATTCCTTGTCCGCCTTTCATCTTTCCTCACTCATTCTCTCCATGTGCCCAAACCATTTCAAAACACCCTCTTCTGCTCTCTCAACCACACTCTTTTTATTTCCTCACATCTCTCATACCCTTACATTACTTACTCGATCAAACCACCTCACACCACATATTGTCCTCAAACATCTCATTTCCAGCATATCCACCCTCCTGCGCACAACTCTATCCATAGCCCACACTTCGCAACCAAGCAACATTGTTGGAGCCACTATTCCTTCAAACACCCATTTTTGCTTTCCGAGATAATGTTCTCGACTTCCACACATTCTTCAAGGCTCCCAGGATTCCCCCCCCCCCCCCACCCCCCCTTATGATTCACTTCCGCTTCCATGGTTCCATCCACTCCCAGATCCACTCCCAGATATCTAAAACACTTCACTTCCTCCAGTTTTTCTCCATTCAAACTTACCTCCCAATTGACATGACCCTCAACCCTACTGTACCTAATAACCTTGCTCTTATTCACATTTACTCTCAACTTTCTTCTTTCACACACTTTACCAAACTCAGTCACTAGCTTCTGCAGTTTCTCACATGAATCAGCCACCAGCACTGTATCATCAGCGAACAACAACTGACTCACTTCCCAAGCTCTCTCATCCCCAACAGACTGCATACTTGCCCCTCTTTCCAAAACTCTTGCATTCACCTCCTTAACAACCCCATCCATAAACAAATTAAACAACCATGGAGACATCACACACCCCAGTTGCAAACCTACATTCACTGAGAACTAATCACTTTCCTCTCTTCCTACACGTACACATGCCTTACATCCTCGATAAAAACTTTTCACTGCTTCTAACAACTTGCCTCCCACACCATATATTCTTAGTACCTTCCACAGAGCATCTCTATCAACTCTATCGTATGCCTTCTCCAGATCCATAAATGCTACATACAAATCCATTTGCTTTTCTAAGTATTTCTCACTTACATTCTTCAAAGCAAACACCTGATCCACACATCCTCTACCACTTCTGAAACCACACTGCTCTTCCCCAATCTGATGCTCTGTACATGCCTTCACCCTCTCAATCAATACCCTCCCATATAATTTACCAGGAATACTCAACAAACGTATACCTCTGTAATTTGAGCACTCACTCTTATCCCCTTTGCCTTTGTACAATGGCACTATGCAAGCATTCCGCCAATCCTCAGGCACCTCACCATGAATCATACATACATTAAATAACCTTACCAACCATTCAACAATACAGTCACCCCCTTTTTTAATAAATTCCACTGCAATACCATCCAAACCTGCTGCCTTGCCGGCTTATATATATATATATATATATATATATATATATATATATATATAGTATCCTTGGGGATAGGGGAAAAAGAAAACTTCCTGTGCATTCCCTGTGCACTATTCCTTCAAACATACCCATTTTTGCTTTCCGAGATAATGTTCTCGACTTCCACACATTCTTCAATGCTCCCAAAACTTTCGCCCCCTCCCCCACCTTATGATTCACTTCCGCTTCCATGGTTCTATCCGCTGCCAAATCCACTCCCAGATATCTAAAATACTTCACTTCCTCCAGTTTTTCTCCATTCAAACTTACCTCCCAATTGACTTGACCCTCAACCCTACTGTACCTAATAACCTTGCTCTTATTCACATTTACTCTCAACTTTCTTCTTTCACTCACTTTACCAAACTCAGTCACCAGCTTCTGCAGTTTCCCACATGAATCAGCCACCAGCGCTGTATCATCAGCAAACAACAACTGACTCAATTCCCAAGCTCTCTCATCCACAACAGACTACATACTTGCCCCTCTTTTCAAAACTCTTGCATTCACCTCCCTAACAACCCCATCCATAAACAAATTAAACAACCATGGAGACATCACACACCCTTGCCGCAAACCTACATTCACTGAGAACCAATCACTTTCCTCTTTTCCTACATGTACACATGCCTTACATCTTCGATAAAAACTTTTCACTGCTTCTAACAACTTGCCTCCCACACTGTATATTCTTAATACCTTCCACAGAGCATCTCTATCAACTCTATCGTATGCCTTCTCCAGATCCATAAATGCTACATACAATTCCATTTGCTTTTCTACATATTTCTCACATATATTCTTCAAAGCAAACACCTGATCCATTATGCAAGCATTCCGCCAATCCTCAGGCACTTCACCATGAGCCATACATACATTGAATATCCTCACCAACCAGTCAATAACACCGTCACCCCCTTTTTTAATAAATTCCACTGCGATACCATCCAAACCCGCCGCCTTGCTGACTTTTATCTTCCGGAAAGCTTTGTTGTATGTGTTTGATGATAGAGTGGCAGATATAGGGTGTTTTGGTCGAGGTGGTGTGCAAAGTGAGAGGGTTAGGGAAAATGATTTGGTAAACAGAGAAGAGGTACTAAAAGCTTTGCGGAAGATGAAAGCCAGCAAGGCAGCGGGTTTGGATGGTATTGCAGTGGACTTTATTAAAAAAGGGGGTGACTGTATTGTTGACTAGCTGGTAAGGTTATTTAATGTATGTATGATTCATGGTGAGGTGCCTGAGGATTGGCGGAATGCTTGCATAGTGTCATTGTACAAAAGCAAAGGGGACAAAGGTGAGTGCCCAAATTACAGAGGTATAAGTTTGTTGAGTATTCCTGGGAAATTATATGGGAGGGTATTGATTGAGAGGGTGAAGGCATGTACTGAGCATCAGATTGGGGAAGAGCAGTGTGGTTTCAGAAGTGGTAGAGGATGTGTGGATCAGGTGTTTGCTTTGAAGAATATATGTGAGAAATACTTAGAAAAGCAAATGGAATTGTATATAGCATTTATGGACCTGGAGAAGGCATATGATAAGAGTTGATAGAGATGCTCTGTGGAAGGTATTAAGAATATATGGTGTGGGAGGCAAGTCATTCAAAGCAGTGAAAAGTTTTTATCGAGGATGTAAGTCATGTGTATGAGTAGGAAGAGAGGAAAGTGATTGGTTCTCAGTGAACATCGGTTTGCGGCAGGGGTGCATGATGTCTCCATGGTTGTTTAATTTGTCTATGGATGGGGCTGTTAGGGAGGTGAATGCAAGAGTTTTGAAGAGAGGGGCAAGTATACAGTCTCTTGTGGATGAGAGGGCTTAGGAAGTGAGTCAGTTGTTTGCTGATGATACAGCGCTGGTGGCTGATTCGTTTGAGAAACTGCAGAAGCTGGTGACTGAGTTTGGTAAAGTGTGTGAAAGAAGAAAGCTGAGAGTAAATGTGAATAAGAACAAGGTTATTAGGTACAGTAGGGTTGAGGAATAAGTCAATTGGGAGGGGAGTTTCAATGGAGAAAAACTGGAGGAAGTGAAGTGTTTTAGATATCTGGGAGTGGATGGAACAGTGGGAGCGAAAGTGAGTCATAGAGTGGGGAAGGGGGCGAAAGTTCTGGGAGCATTGAAAAATGTATGGAAGGCGAGAACATTATCTTGGAAAGCAAAAATAGGTATGTTTGAAGGAATAGTGGTTCCAACAATGTTATATGGTTGCGAGGCATGGGCTATAGATAGGGTTCTGCGGAGGAGGGCGGATGTGTTGGAAATGAGATGTTTGAGGACAGTATGTGGTGTGAGGTGGTTTGATCGAGTAAGTAATGAAAGGGTAAGAGAGATGTGTGGCAATAAAGAGTGTGGTTGAGAGAGCAGAAAAGGGTGTATTGAAATGGTTTGGTCACATGGAGGGAACGAGAAGGGGGAGACCATATTGGAGATGGAAGGATGTAGTGAAAAAGATTTTGAGCGATCAGGGTCTGAACATGCAGGAGGATGAAAGGTGTGCAAAGAATAGGGTGAATTGGAATTATGTGTGGTACTGGGGTCGACATCCTGCCAATGAATTGAACCAGGGCATATGAAGCATCTTGGGTAAACCATGGAAAGTTTTTTGGGGCCTGGATGTGGAAAGGGAAATGTGGTTTTGGTGCATTATACATGACAGTTAGAGACTAAGTGTGAACGAATGTGGCCATTGTTGTCTTTTCGTAGCACTACCTCGTGATTATAAGCATACAAAATTAAATCATGGGTAGAAAAAATAATACACTAAATAGTTAAGGAGCAACCATGCCACCAACTGAAGCACTACTTTATCCACTAAACACTTTTCCAACACGAACATTAAGGAACATACACTATTTTTTGGAGATATTGTTCTTCACTGATTTATGATTTAAACATTTTCCTTAAGAGTTTTTTCCCCTCCAAATGAGGGTAATTTCTGAGCAATTGGAAAGTTAAGGATATAGTTTTGTCAGATTTCACCTCAAGTTATTGCTCTCCTTTGATATTTGATACATGAATGATAAAATTACTCCTCTTTCTTTTGCCAGTCTAAGTTTAATATATCGTGGATGGAAATGAAATATGAAAATTACACCAACATTAATCAAGAACTTTATATAATTCTTCAGTGATATAGTTGTGAAATGTTATTCAAAATGATTTGACTCAAGGAATGCATGTGCCTCAGAGCCAAAAAGAATATAAGGGGAAAAATTTCAAACCGCAGGGAATCTAGAATTCATTTGGATAGATTGATATTGTCTTATTCACGTAAATGAATTATCTAAATAAAGAAACCTTTTAATAAAAAAAATAATGATGGAACACATTAAAGTCATACATTCTCAAGTTTTCTTCCATAAAAATTTTTTACTATTTCCCCAGACTCTAAAAATAAAATCTTCCATTAATGTTTGGTATCTATTATTTGTGCAATCATCATTCTTCGTGTAGGCATGTGTGTTTGTGTATATGTGCCAGTTTTGATATTTTGCTTGTGTGAATTTAATTCATATTGAATTTCATGTGTATGAATTCATGGATACATTGATAAATGAAAAGGGTGAACTGTATGTGCTCACACACCTGTGCTGTACCAAATTACTATATAGCATCATATCTGAGTGTACTGAGCAAAGAATACTTTACTTTTGGAGAGTGTGACGTATTAAAATGTGAATCTTGCCCGAAATTACTTGGTGGTTTTGTTCAGTGCTTATACTAGAGGGCAGTGTCCATTTGGTTCTCATCCTGATGTTGCTGCAGCTAGGGACAGAGTTGGAAGAGAGAGCAGAAGAGGGTGTTTTGAAATGGTTTGGTCACATGGAGAGAATGAGTGAGGAAAGATTGACCAAGAGGATATATGTGTCGGAGGTGGAGGGAACGAGGAGAAGTGGGAGACCAAATTGGAGGTGGAAAGATGGAGTGAAAAATATTTTGTGTGATCGGGGCCTGAACATGCAGGAGGGTGAAAGGAGGGCAAAGAATAGAATGAATTGGAGCGATGTGGTATACCAGGGTTGACGTGCTGTCAGTGGGTTGAATCAAGGCATGTGTATGGGGATGGGTTGGGCCATTTCTTTCGTCTGTTTCCTTGCGCTACCTCGCAAACGCGGGAGACAGCGACAAAGCAACAAAAAAAATATATATATATATATATATATATATATATATATATATATATATATATATATATATATATATATTTCTTATGAGTCCACAGGGGAAATCAAACACAAAAAGTTCCCAAGTGCACTTTCATGTAATGATCACATCATCAGGGGAGGCACAAGAGAGAAATATAACAATCACTTGATATACAACGAAGAGATGTAGCTAGGATTCCATTTGGTAAACATGTGATTGTCCAAGACAGACAATGACCGTATCATAAACTTATGTGGACAAGAAGGTAAATTATTTACGAATTTTATCAACAATAAAGTTATCCAATTTGTATAGACCTTCACTAATATTAAGATTATAATTGTGTGTATTTGATAATAGAAGATTCAACGATATTTCTCGTGGTACTGGAGTTAGAGTTATTAACTTTTAGTCACCTTCTACGACACACAAGGAATACATGGGAAGTATTCTTTCTCCTCTATCCCCTGATGGTACAGAGCTGGTGGCTGGTTCAGGTGAGAGATTGTAGAAGCTGGTGACTGAGTTTGGTAAAGTGTGTGAAAGTAAAAAGCTGAGAGTAAATGTGAATAAGAGCAAGGTTATTAGGTACAGTAGGGTTGAGGGTCAAGTCAGTTGGGAGGTAAGTTTGAATGGAGAAAAACTGGAGGAAGTGAAGTGTTTTAGATATCTGGGAGTGGATTTGCCAGTGGATGGAACCATGGAAGCGGAAGTGAATCATAGGGTGGGGAGGGGGGTGAAAGTTCTGGGAGCGTTAGAAAATGTATGGAAGTCAAGAACATTATCTTGGAAAGCAAAAATGGGTATGTTTGAAGGAATAGTGGTTCCAACAATGTTATATGGTTGTAAGGCGTGAGCTATAGATAGAGTTGTGCGGAGGAGGGTGGATGTGCTGGAAATGAGATGTTTGAGGACAATATGTGGTGTGAGATGGTTTGATCGAGTAAGTAATGAAAAGGTAAGAGAGATGTGTGGTAATAAAATGAGTGTGGTTGAGAGAGCAGAAGAGGGTGTTTTGAAATGGTTTGGTCACATGGAGAGAATGAGTGAGGAAAGATTGACAAAGAGGATATATGTGTCAGAGGTGGAGGGAACGAGGAGAAGTGGGAGACCAAATTGGAGGTGAAAAAGATTCAGAGTGATCGGGGCTGTCAATGGATTGAACCAGGGCATGTGAAGTGTCTGGGGTAAAACCATGGAAAGTTTTGTGGGGCCTGGATGTGGAAAAGGAGCTTGGGGTAAACCATGGAATGTTTAGTGGGGCCTGGATGTGGAAAGGGTGCTTGGGGTAAACCATGGAAAGCTTTGTAGGGCCTGGATGTGGAAAGGGAGCTGTGGTTTCGGTGCATTATAAATGACAGCTAGAGACTGAGTGTGAACGAATGTGGCCTTTGTTGTCTTTTCCTAGCGCTACCTAGCACACATGTAGGGAGAGGGGGATGTCATCTCATGTGGTGGAGTGGCGACGGGAATGAATAAGGGCAGACAGTATGAATTATGTACATGTATATATATGTCTGTGTGTGTGTGTGTATATATATGTATATGTCTGTGTGTGTGTATATATGTATATGTTGAGATGTATAGGTATGTATATGTGCATGTGTGGATGTGTATTTATATACATGTGTATGTGGGTGGGTTGGGCCATTCTTTCGTCTGTTTCCTTCTGCTACCTCGCTAACACGGGAAACAGCAACAAAATATGATAGAATAAATATATATATTCCCTGGGGATGGGGAGAAAGAATACCTCCCACGTATTCCCTGCGTGTCGTAGAAGGCGACTAAAAGGGAAGGGAGCGGGGGGCTGGAAATCCTCCCCTCTCGTTTTTTTTTTTTTTTTTTTCCAAATTTTTCCAAAAGAAGGAACAGAGAAGAGGTCCAGGTGAGGATATTCCCTCAAAGGCCCAGTCCTCTGTTCTTAACGCTACCTCGCTATCGCGGGAAATAGCAAATAGTATGAAAAAAAAAAATATATATATATATATATATATATATATATATATATATGCTTTTCTAAGTATTTCTCACATACATTCTTCAAAGCAAACACCTGATCCACACATCCTCTACTACTTCTGAAACCACACTGCTCTTCCCCAATCTGATGCTCTGTACATGCCTTCACCCTCTCAATCAATACCCTCCCATATAATTTACCAGGAATACTCAACAAACTTATACCTCTGTAATTTGAGCACTCACTCTTATCCCCTTTGCCTTTGTACAATGGCACTATGCACGCATTCCGCCAATCCTCAGGCACCTCACCATGAGTCATACATACATTAAATAACCTTACCAACCAGTCAACAATACAGTCACCCCCTTTCTTAATAAATTCCACTGCAATACCATCCAAACCTGCTGCCTTGCCGGCTTTCATCTTCCGCAAAGCTTTTACTACCTCTTCTCTGTTTACCAAATCATTTTCCCTAACCCTCTCACTTTGCACACCACCTCGACCAAAACACCCTATATGTAGCATTTATGGATCTGGAGAAGGCATATGATAGAGTTGATAGAGATGCTCTGTGGAAGGTATTAAGAATATATGGTGTGGGAGGCAAGTTGTTAGAAGCAGTGAAAAGTTTTTATTGAGGATGTAAGGCATGTGTACGTGTAGGAAGAGAGGAAAGTGATTGGTTCTCAGTGAATGTAGGTTTGCGGCAGGGGTGTGTGATGTCTCCATGGTTGTTTAATTTGTTTATGGATGGGGTTGTTAGGGAGGTGAATGCAAGAGTTTTGGAAAGAGGGGCAAGTATGAAGTCTGTTGGGGATGAGAGAGCTTGGGAAGTGAGTCAGTTGTTGTTCGCTGATGATACAGTGCTGGTGGCTGATTCATGTGAGAAACTCCAGAAGCTGGTGACTGAGTTTGGTAAAGTGTGTGAAAGAAGATAGTTAAGAGTAAATGTCAATAAGAGCAAGGTTATTAGGTACAGTAGAGTTGAGGGTCAAGTCAATTGGGAGGTGAGTTTGAATGGAGAAAAACTGGAGGAAGTGAAGTGTTTTAGATATCTGGGAGTGGATCTGGCAGCGGATGGAACCATGGAAGCGGAAGTGGATCATAGGGTGGGGGAGGGGGCGAAAATTCTGGGAGCCTTGAAGGATGTGTGGAAGTCGAGAACATTATCTCGGAAAGCAAAAATGGGTATGTTTGAAGGAATAGTGGTTTCAACAATGTTGTATGGTTGTGAGGCGTGGGCTATGGATAGAGTTGTGCGCAGGAGGATGGATGTGCTGGAAATGAGATGTTTGAGGACAATGTGTGGTGTGAGGTGGTTTGATCGAGTAAGTAACATAAGGGTAAGAGAGATGTGTGGAAATAAAAAGAGCGTGGTTGAGAGAGCAGAAGAGGGTGTTTTGAAATGGTTTGGGCACATGGAGAGAATGAGTGAGGAAAGATTGACCAAGAGGATATATGTGTCGGAGATGGAGGGAACGAGGAGAAGAGGGAGACCAAATTGGAGGTGGAAAGATGGAGTGAAAAAGATTTTGTGTGATCGGGGCCTGAACATGCAGGAGGGTGAAAGGAGGGCAAGGAATAGAGTGAATTGGAGCGATGTGGTATACCGGGGTTGACGTGCTGTCAGTGGATTGAATCAAGGCATGTGAAGCGTCTGGGGTAAACCATGGAAAGCTGTGTAGGTATGTATATTTGCATGTGTGGACGTATGTATATACATGTGTATGGGGGTGGGTTGGGCCATTTCTTTCGTCTGTTTCCTTGCGTTACCTCGCAAATGCGGGAGACAGCGACAAAGCAAAAAAAAAGAAAAAAAAAATATATATATATATATATATATATATATATATATATATATATATATATATATATATTCCTATGAGTCCACGGGGAAAATGAAACATCACAAGTTCCCAAGTGCACTTTCATGTAATAATCACATCATCAGGGGAGACACAAGAGAGAAATATAACAGTCAGTTGATGTACATTGAAGAGACGAAGCTGGGATGCCATTTGGTATTTTTTTTTTCCTTCCGCGTTTGCGAGGTAGCGCAAGGAAATAGACGAAAGAAATGGCCCAACCCACCCCCATACACAATGTATACACACACACGTCCACACACGCAAATATACATACCTATACATCTCAATGTACACATGTATATACATACACAGACACATACATATATACCCATGCACACAATTCACACTGTCTGCCCCCATTCACTCCCATCGCCACCTCGCCACACATGGAATACCTTCCCCCTCCCCCCTCATGTGTGCGAGGTAGCACTAGGAAAAGAAAACAAAGGCCCCATTCGTTCACACTCATTCTCTAGCTGCCAAGCAATAATGCCCGAAACCCCACAGCTCCCTTTCCACATCCAGGCCCCACACAACTTTCCATGGTTTACCCCAGACGCTTCACATGCCTGATTCAATCCACTGACAGCACGTCAACCCTGGTATACCACATCAATCCAATTCACTATTCCTTGCCCTCCTTTCACCCTCCTGCATGTTCAGGTCCCGATCACACAAAATATTTTTCACTCCATCTTTCCACCTCCAATTTGGTCTCCCACTTCTCCTCGTTCCCTCCACCTCTGACACATATATCCTCTTGGTCAATCTTTCCTCACTCATTCTCTCCATGTGCCCAAACCATTTCAAAACACCCTCTTCTGCTCTCTGAACCACACTCATTTTATTTCCACACATCTCTCTTACTCGATCAAACCACCTCACACTACACATTGTCCTCAAACATCTCATTTCCAGCACATCCACCCTCCTGCGCACAACTCTATCCATAGTCCACGCCTCGCAACCATACAACATTGTTGGAACCACTATTCCTTCAAACATACCCATTTTCGCTTTCCGAGATAATGTTCTCGACTTCCACACATTCTTCAAGGCTCCCAGGATTTTCGCCCCCTCCCTCACCCTATGATTCACTTCCGCTTCCATGGTTCCATCCGCTGCCAGATCCACTCCCAGATATCTAAAACACTTTACTTCCTCCAGTTTTTCTCCATTCAAACTTACCTCCCAATTGACTTGACCCTCAACTGCTAGTGTACCTAATAACCTTGCTCTTATTGACATTTACTCTTAACTTTCTTCTTTCACACACTTTACCAAACTCAGTCACCAGCTTCTGCAGTTTCTCACATGAATCAGCCACCATTGCTGTATCATCAGCGAACAACAACTGACTCACTTCCCAAGCTCTCTCATCCACAACAAACTTCATACTTTCCATTTGGTATATATATATATATATATATATATATATATATATATATATATATATATATATATATATATATATATATATAGGGAGGTGAATGCAAGAGTTTTGGAAAGAGGGGCAAGCATGAAGTCTGTTGTGGATGAGAGAACTTGGGAAGTGAGTCAGTTGTTGTTCGCTGATGACACAGCGCTGGTGGCTGATTCATGTGAGAAACTGCAGAAGCTGGTGACTGAGTTTGGTAAAGTGTGTGAAAGAAGAAAGTTAAGAGTAAATGTCAATAAGAGCAAGGTTATTAGGTACAGTAGGGTTGAGGGTCAAGTCAATTGGGAGGTAAGTTTGAATGGAGAAAAACTGGAGGAAGTAAAGTGTTTTAGATATCTGGGAGTGGATCTGGCAGCGGATGGAACCATGGAAGCGGAAGTGAATCATAGGGTGGGGTGAAAATCCTGGGAGCCTTGAAGAATGTGTGGAAGTCGAGAACATTATCTCAGAAAGCAAAAATGGGTATGTTTGAAGGAATAGTGGTTCCAACAATGTTGTATGGTTGCGAGGCGTGGGATATGGATAGAGTTGTGCGCAGGAGGATGGATGTGCTGGAAATGAGATGTTTGAGGACAATATGTGGTGTGAGGTGGTTTGATCGAGTAAGTAATGTAAGGGTAAGAGAGATGTGTGGAAATAAAAAGAGCGTGGTTGAGAGAGCAGAAGAGGGTGTTTTGAAATGGTTTGGGCACATGGAGAGAATGAGTGAGGAAAGATTGGCGGAGAGGATATATGTGTCGGAGGTGGAGGGAATGAGGAGAAGTGGGAGACCAAATTGGAGGTGGAAAGATGGACTGAAAAAGATATTGAGTGATCGGGGCCTGAACATGCAGGAGGGTGAAAGGAGGGCAAGGAATAGAGTGAATTGGATCGATGTGGTATACCGGGGTTGACTTGCTGTCAGTGGATTGAATCAGGGCATGTGAAGCATCTGGGGTAAACCATGGAAAGCTGTGTGGGGCCTGGATGTGGAAAGGGAGCTGTGGTTTCGGGCATTATTGCATGACAGCTAGAGACTGAGTGTGAACGAATGAGGCCTTTGTTGTCTTTTCCTAGTGCTACCCGGCACACATGAGGGGGGAGGGGGATGGTATTCCATGTGTGGCGAGGTGGCGATGGGAATGAATAAAGGCAGACAGTGTGAACTGTGTTCCTTGGTATATATGTATGTGTCTGTGTGTGTATATATATGTGTACATTGAGAAGTATAGGTATGTATATTTGTGTGTGTGGACGTGTGTGTATATTCATGTGTATGGGGGTGGGTTGGGCCATTTCTTTCGTCTGTTTCCTTGCGCTACCTCGCAAACGCGGGAGACAGCGACAAAGCAAAATAAATAAATAAAAATATAAATAATATATTATCCCTGGGGATAGGGGAGAAAGAATACTTCCCACGTATTCCTGTAGAAGGCGACTAAAAGGGAAGGGAGCAGGGGGCTGGAAATCCTCCTCCTCTTTTTTTTTTTCCCCCCCCCAAAAAAGAAGGAACAGAGAAGGGGGCCAGGTGAGGATATTCCCTCAAAGGCCCAGTCCTCTGTTCTTAACGCTACCTCGCTAATGCAGGAAATGGCGAATAGTATAAAAGAAAAAATATATATATATATATAATATATATATATATATATATATTATCCCTGGGGATAGGGGATTAAGAATACTTCCCACGTATTCCCTGCGTGTCGTAGAAGGCGACTAAAAGGGGAGGGAGCGGGGGGCTGGAAATCCTCCCCTCTCTTTTTTTTTTTTTTTTTTTTTTTTTTTTTTTTTTTTTCCCAAAAGAAGGAACATAGAATTGGGCCAGGTGAGGGTATTCCCTCAAAGGCCCAGTCCTCTGTTCTTAATGCTACCTCGCTAACGCGGGAAATGGCGAATAGTTTAAAAGAAAAAGAAGAATATATATATATATATATATATATATATATATATATATATATATATATATATATATATATATATAATTGATTAGTGGTATATATATATATATATATGTATATACATACACGTCCACACACACCACATATACATACCTATACATCTCAACGTATACATATATATACACACACAGACATATACATATATACCCATGTACATAATTCATACTGTCTGCCTTTATTCATTCCCATCGCCACCCCGCCACACATGGAATAACAACATCCTTCCCCCTCATGTGTGTGAGGTAGTGCTAGGAAAAGACAACAAAGGCCCTATTCGTTCACGCTCAGTCTCTAGCTGTCATGTAATAATGCACCGAAACCACAGCTCCCTTTCCACATCCAGGCCCCACAGAACTTTCCATGGAATAAAACCATGGTGTGTGTGGACGTGTATGTATATACATGTGTATGTGGGTGGGTTGGGCCATTCTTTCGTCTGTTTCCTTGCGCTGCCTCGCTGGTGCGGGGGACGGCGACGGGGCAAAGTGGATAAATAGATAAATATATATAGGGGAGAAAGAATACTTCCCACGTATTCCCTGCATGTCGTAGAAGGCGACTAAAAGGGAAGGGAGCGGGGGGCTGGAAATCCTCCCCTCTCATTTTTTTTTTAAATTTTCCAAAAGAAGGAACAGAGAAGGGGGCCATATGAGGATATTCCCTCAAAGGCCCAGTCCTCTGTTCTTAACGCTACCTCGCTAATGCGGGAAATGGCGAATAGTATGAAAAAAAAAAAAAAAAAAAAAATATATATATATATATATATATATATATATATATATATATATCATTCAAACCATTCGCCATTTCCCGCGTTAGCGAGGTAGCGTCAAGAACAGAGGACTGGGCCTTTTTTGGAATATCCTCACCTGGCCCCCTCTGTTCCTTCCCTTGGAAGAAAAAAAAAAAAAAAAAGAGAGGGGAGGATTTCCAGCCCCCCGCTCCCTCCCCTTTTAGTCGCCTTCTACGACACGAGACGCTTCACATGCCTTGATTCAATCCACTGACAGCACGTCAACCCCGGTATACCACATCGCTCCAATTCACTCTATTCCTTGCCCTCCTTTCACCCTCCTGCATGTTCAGGCCCCAATCACACAAAATCTTTTTCACTCCATCTTTCCACCTCCAATTTGGTCTCCCTCTTCTCCTCGTTCCCTCCACCTCCGACACATATATCCTCTTGGTCAATCTTTCCTCACTCATTCTCTCCATGTGACCAAACCATTTCAAAACACCCTCTTCTGCTCTCTCAACCACGCTCTTTTTATTTCCACACATCTCTCTTACCCTTACGTTACTTACTCGATCAAACCACCTCACACCACACATTGTCCTCAAACATCTCATTTCCAGCACATCCATCCTCCTGCGCACAACTCTATCCATAGTCCACGCCTCGCAACCATACAACATTGTTGGAACCACTATTCCTTCAAACATACCCATTTTTGCTTTCCAAGATAATGTTCTCGACTTCCACACATTCTTCAAGGCTCCCAGAATTTTCGCCCCCTCCCCCACCCTATGATCCACTTCCGCTTCCATGTTTCCATCCGCTGCCAGATCCACTCCCAGATATCTAAAACACTTCTCTTCCTCCAGTTTTTCTCCATTCAAACTCACCTCCCAAATGACTTGACCCTCAACCCTACTGTACCTAATTACCTTGCTCTTATTGACATTTACTCTTAACTTTCTTCTTTCACACACTTTACCAAACTCAGTCACCAGCTTCTGCAGTTTCTCACATGAATCAGCCACCAGCGCTGTATCATCAGCGAACAACAACTGACTCACTTCCCAAGCTCTCTCATCCCCAACAGACTTCATACTTGCCCCTCTTTCCAAAACTCTTGCATTCACCTCCCTAACAACCCCATCCATAAACAAATTAAACAACCATGGAGACATCACACACCCCTGCCGCAAACCTACATTCACTGAGAACCAATCACTTTCCTCTCTTCCTACACGTACACATGCCTTACATCCTCGATAAAAACTTTTCACTGCTTCTAACAGCTTGCCTCCCACACCATATATTCTTAATACCTTCCACAGAGCATCTCTATCAACTCTATCATATGCCTTCTCCAGATCCATAAATGCTACATACAAATCCATTTGCTTTTCTAAGTATTTCTCACATACATTCTTCAAAGCAAACACCTGATCCACACATCCTCTACCACTTCTGAAACCACACTGCTCTTCCCCAATCTGATGCTCTGTACATGCCTTCACCCTCTCAATCAATACCCTCCCATATAATTTGCCAGGAATACTCAACAAACTTATACCTCTGTAATTTGAGCACTCACTCTTATCCCCTTTGCCTTTGTACAATGGCACTATGCACGCATTCCGCCAATCCTCAGGCACCTCACCATGAGTCATACATACATTAAATAACCTTACCAACCAGTCAACAATACAGTCACCCCCTTTTTTAATATATATATATATATATATATATTTTTTTTTTTTTTTTTTTATACTTTGTCGCTGTCTCCCGCGTTTGCGAGGTAGCGCAAGGAAGCAGACGAAAGAAATGGCCCAACCCCCCCCCCATACACATGTACATACACACGTCCACACACGCAAATATACATACCTACACAGCTTTCCATGGTTTACCCCAGACGCTTCACATGCCTTGCTTCAATCCACTGACAGCACGTCAACCCCTGTATACCACATGACTCCAATTCACTCTATTTCTTGCCCTCCTTTCACCCTCCTGCATGTTCAGGCCCCGATCACACAAAATCTTTTTCACTCCATCTTTCCACCTCCAATTTGGTCTCCCTCTTCTCCTCGTTCCCTCCACCTCCGACACATATATCCTCTTGGTCAATCTCTCCTCACTCATTCTCTCCATGTGCCCAAACCATTTCAAAACACCCTCTTCTGCTCTCTCAACCACGCTCTTTTTATTTCCACACATCTCTCTTACCCTTACGTTACTTACTCGATCAAACCACCTCACACCACACATTGTCCTCAAACATCTCATTTCCAGCACATCCATCCTCCTGCGCACATCTCTATCCATAGCCCACGCCTCGCAACCATACAACATTGTTGGAACCACTATTCCCTCAAACATACCCATTTTTGCTTTCCGAGATAATGTTCTCGACTTCCACACATTTTTCAAGGCTCCCAAAATTTTCGCCCCCTCCCCCACCCTATGATCCACTTCCGCTTCCATGGTTCCATCCGCTGACAGATCCACTCCCAGATATCTAAAACACTTCACTTCCTCCAGTTTTTCTCCATTCAAACTCACCTCCCAATTGACTTGACCCTCACCCCTACTGTACCTAATAACCTTGCTCTTATTCACATTTACTCTCAACTTTCTTCTTCCACACACTTTACCAAACTCAGTCACCAGCTTCTGCAGTTTCTCACATGAATCAGCCACCAGCGCTGTATCATCAGCGAACAACAACTGACTCACTTCCCAAGCTCTCTCATCCCCAACAGACTTCATACTTGCCCCTCTTTCCAGGACTCTTGCATTTACCTCCCTTACAACCCCATCCATAAACAAATTAAACAACCATGGAGACATCACACACCCCTGCCGCAAACCTACATTCACTGAGAACCAATCACTTTCCTCTCTTCCTACACGTACACATGCCTTACATCCTCGATAAAAACTTTTCACTGCTTCTAACAGCTTGCCTCCCACACCATATATTCTTAATACCTTCCACAGAGCATCTCTATCAACTCTATCATATGCCTTCTCCAGATCCATAAATGCTACATACAAATCCACTTGCTTTTCTAAGTATTTCTCACATACATTCTTCAAAGCAAACACCTGATCCACACATCCTCTACCACTTCTGAAACCGCACTGCTCTTCCCCAATCTGATGCTCTGTACATGCCTTCACCCTCTCAATCAATACCCTCCCATATAATTTACCAGGAATACTCAACAAACTTATACCTCTGTAATTTGAGCACTCACTCTTATCCCCTTTGCCTTTGTACAATGGCACTATGCACGCATTCCGCCAATCCTCAGGCACCTCACCATGAGTCATACATACATTAAATAACCTTACCAACCAGTCAACAATACAGTCACCCCCTTTCTTAATAAATTCCACTGCAATACCATCCAAACCTGCTGCCTTGCCGGCTTTCATCTTCCGCAAAGCTTTTACTACCTCTTCTCTGTTTACCAAATCATTTTCCCTAACCCTCTCACTTTGCACACCACCTCGACCAAAACACCCTATATCTGCCACTCTGTCATCAGACACATTCAAAATACTCATTCCATCTCCTTCTCACATCACCGCTACTTGTTATCACCTCCCCATTTACGCCCTTCACTGAAGTTCCCATTTGCTCCCTTGTCTTACGCACCCTATTTACCTCCTTCCAGAACATCTTTTTATTCTCCCTAAAATTTACTGATAGTCTCTCACCCCAACTCTCATTTGCCCTTTTTATATATATATATATATATATATATATATATATATATATATATATATATATATATATATATATATATATTATCCCTGGGGATAGGGGAGAAAGAATACTTCCCATGTATTCCCTGTGTGTCGTAGAAGGTGACTAAAAGGGGAATGAGCGGAGGTCTGGAAATCCTCCCCTCTATTTTTAATTTTCCAAAAGAAAGAAGAGAGAAGGGGGCAAGTGAGGATATTCCCTCAATGGCTCAGTCCTCTGTTCTTGGCGCTACCTACCTACCTACATACTATTTGCCATTTCTCGCCAATTCAAGAAATGGCAAATAGTATGAAATATATATATATATATATATATATATATATATATATATATATATATATATATAATTTATTTCATACTATTTGACATCTCTCGCTAATGCGAGAAATGGCGAATAGTATGGAGATATATATATATATATATATATATGTGTGTGTGTGTGTATTCACTGTACATATAAGGAAATGAAGATTAGATTAATAAGGAAACTTCAAGATATGTTTAATACCCTAGACAAGTCAGGATGAAGATAGATTGATTTAAAAAATCAGGATATAAAACAGGTTAAGTTAGATTGTCAATGAAGAGATGGTAGAGTGGTGTATGTATACAGCAGTAGATTGTGGCAGCAGTACATGCCCATATGTGAGTAGAGCGTGAGGCAGCAGTGTGCCGACCACTGGCAGTATGGTGAGGGCAGCTGGACGACGGTAAGTGAGGGGTCGCCTGTTGCTAGTGCCTGCCGCTGGTCCTCATCTCCCGTTCTTCTTCTTGGCGGGGCTGACCCCCTTCTTTCCCCCCTTCCCCCTTTCCCGACCAGCGGCTGGCCGGCTTGTTCCTGGCATGGCTGCTGTCAGCAGGAGACCTCCCGAGACTGGATATGTCTGCTGAGACTATGGCCTGGGCCCTCCTGTAGGCAGTAGCCATGCCTTTAATGCGACTCTTCCAGGACGCTGCTG
Source organism: Panulirus ornatus (assembly GCF_036320965.1). Classification (NCBI taxonomy): domain Eukaryota; kingdom Metazoa; phylum Arthropoda; class Malacostraca; order Decapoda; family Palinuridae; genus Panulirus; species Panulirus ornatus. The sequence continues at coordinate 29,427,349 of NC_092279.1, forward strand.
CATGAGGCCTGGGCCCAACCACTGTCCTGTGACGTGTGGCCACACTATGACCTGCACTGGCCAGCGCCTGTCTCCACACACACCGCGCCTGCCGCCCCCTACCATGCTGCTGCTCCTGCTGCTCTGGCTCTCTCACTGGGTGTGGTTGGGGGTGGTGCCAGGGTGTGTGTGGAGGGGCACACACTGCATGAGGGGGCTGCCCCACACCCCCGGGACGGGCGCCGCCATTATACAACTCTATATTAGCCATTTTGTTAACGCGTGCCTCTTCTTTCTTTTATTTCTCGTGCTGTTGGTGCGCGTGTGTTGGGTGCTGTATGCTGGCCTGCTTGGCTTGCCCCGCCTGCTACTAATAGCCTGGTTCTGCTGTCGCGGCCGCGGCCGCCGCTGTGCCCTTGGCGCCGCCTCCACCGCTGCCCGCCGCAGCCGCAGCCGCAGCTGCTGCCGCCGAGCTGGGCAAGAAGCGCGGCCGCGACCCCAGTGACGAGCTCCTCATGGTACCGAGCCACCTGCATGTTGGCCAGGCCGGGGCTGGGCACGCTCCCCTACACCATCTGCTCTCACACCCAAATGCTCCCCACACTGCCTACTCGTGCTCAGAAGCTTCCACATCCACAGGCTTCCCCACACCACTTGCTTACACCCTTCACATTTTCCCTCCCCCTCACACACGATCTTTAAAACACCCTGCTTTCATTTTCATGGACCTTGCTCTCTCTCTCTCTTTATTTGGTAGTAGGCAGCCATTGACCAGGGAAGTGCTGCCAACCTGGATATCAGGAGGGTTAGTGACAACTGTGCAGTGAGACAGCACTATAATGGCTGATAAGTTTCTCTATTTGACCTAGGTTGGTTTCTTTTCTTTCTGCCTCATCCTCACATGGGCTGCTGGCATTTAGTCTATAAATTTACAGTCTCTCCATATTACTTATAACACTTGGCAACATGTAACTTACATGCCTTGTTCTTCATGATTAGATTTTCCTTTGCCAGTTGGCAAAATTTATATATACCATCTTTCTAACACTATAAGTGCCATGCACTAGCTCTACCATCACAGCAGAATCTTTTAGGTAATCTCTCTCTTTCTCTCTTGTGCACCATTTTGTAAAAGTATTACGAAATATTTATATTACTGCATTCAAATGAGTTTTCAGGCACTACTGGCTCATCCATGAATACTGCTACACCAGCTTGTAATCTCAACTTGCATAACTTAAACACTTATAGTGCTACACCATATCAAGACAGATGTAACTAGAACTTCCTGCTCTGACACTCAATTTCTCATATGTCAGATATTTACACAAACCTAATCTCTCCTACAACTCAATGCATTCATTTTAACATCCCATGCTTTTTTATAAGCAAAGTGTTTATAATGTTGCATCTACAAACAGTGACATGAACAAACTAAACTTGGATTGGTAATCTGAGTAACTAGTACACACTTGGATATTATTGGATGATACACGATTATAATATCTTATTGGCAGTACATGAATCGAATTCACAGCTCTAATAATCTCCCATACTAGTTCAAAATGATCTGTGATTAAAGCATACTTTACTGTACCCAACGAAGAAACACTTTAGTGCCTAAATAAATTTTGAGTCACTCCAAAATAATGGACCTTGAATTCCACTGGCTACTGAGTTTGTTTCCAAGAAGTAATGAAACTATTTTTTCTAGGAAATTAGGAGAAACGCTTGCCCAAAGTTGTAATTTACTGATGAAACCAAAAGCTGCCATTTACAGTCATTCATGACTAGGTTGTGGGTCATCAAACATCACATCAGTGGCATACTTTCTTGGGTGTTTCACAATATGAATCATTTTGAAAATAGTCCAGTGTTCAACCCTAATACACACCCATTAACTTAAAAAACACTCAAATAAATCCTGCTGTACATATATACCTATCTATAGACACAAGACAAATGCATAAATCCCCTCTAGAACACAAACATATTCACACCCACTGAAACATGGAGATGCAATTTAATGAAACTCAGCAAACCATTCTCGAGGTTGAAAAGAAGGATGCAGGAAATATTTCAGAGAGAGTCATTGAAGATATGGATGTTGGGAGAGAAAGTAAACTGAATCTATTAGGATGTTTAGAGAGGATCTGGAAGTATGGTATTCTGAATAAGAATAAAAATGCCAGGATGGAGAACAGTCAGCTGGAAGTTCCTCTGTTATGATTTTGTCTTTTTTTTTTTTTTTTTTTTTTTTTTACAAAATACCAACTTTAGGAATAGATGCTAAAATTAGAGTACAATGCTATTGATAATGAAAAGTGCCAGAAAACAATGGATAGACAATAAACTCCATAATGAAGGGCATTTTGAAAATGGATACAGTTTCATAAATATGGGGGTCTCTCAAGGAAGGCAGATGATGGATCACAAAAGCAGTTTGCCCAGAATTCAGAGAACAATGAAGGATAGGATGTGGGAGGTACTTTTAGAGATGAGGAGGTAAGAAGAAAAGCTAAGGTAACAAAAGGGGAACAGAAGTCTGCAGATCCTGAATCATCAGTCAATATGAAATAATGAGTGAGCTATAAAAGAAGCATTGTACCTAGCAACAGACTAAGGGAAGTGTGTGGAACAATGAATGGGAGACTCGAAAGAGCAAAAATTATTAAGGATAATTGCACAGTGATGAAAATACAGATTTTAGATAATATAAAAGAAAAGAATAAAACAAGAGTACAACTGCAGGAGATAACAGATAGATGGGCCACTAAAATTAATGATGCTGTGCAAAGGAAGGTTATCAGGCAAAAGTCAATGATGATCTTTGGGTTGGAAGACGAGTATCTTTGCAAACAGAGGAAAGGCAAGCCAAGGAAGGGGAGCATGTCAAAAAGCTACTTGATGTGATTTAAGGGGAATTGATAGATACAAGCAAGACATAGTAGGATGGCCTCTGAGGCTTACCTTTTTGATATGCAAATGTGTGGCCATAAGGTACTTAAGTAGGCCAATAAACTTACCATGAAGGAGGAGACAGAACCAAAGAAACCAAACAAATGGCTAAAAACAAAAGAGACTGGATGAGGCCATAGGAAGAAAAAAGCCCTACTTTTAATTCAAGGGACATGGTTAATTAGTTGTACAGTCCTTTGACCAAAGATTTTGTAAACAAATGCACATGGACTGGTGGTAAATCATAAGGAACGAGAGTTCACAGATCACATCAGAAAAGCAACTCTGACTGTCACTGCTGTAATAGAGACAAAACTCACTAAAGAGCTTGTCTAATCTGATCCACCCAAAGTGATACATGAAAGCAAGGAGAGGTAGTGGGGGGTTGGCTTCCTTGGTAAGGGGACACCAATAATTTCTTAGAAATATCAGTGGGTTAAATTACTGTAGGAGAGCACCGTATAATGTTAGTTTATTATCTTCCATGGAACTGCAAATACCTAAGACATTTGTACAATGATAGTAATAAAGGAACATTTAGGATGGTGAAGGAAATAGCAAGACACTTCTTCCTCAGAAATGATAAAGCCCTGATAATGGGGGATATCAGTTACAGGGAAATGTACCAGGAAAAAGTAGACTCATGGAAACAGAAAGTCATGGAGACACAAGTTCCAAGAATGTCTTTACATACAGTAGCACAGAAATTAAATATGTTGAATGTGATACACCCGTTAGAAACAGAGAACATATCTTGCATGACTCAGCCAGTTTGTTTGAAAAGTACTCAAGAGGGGATCAGAGAGAAGGTAGGACTCTTAAAGGAAATGTAAAATTTTGAACAAGTTTTTGACAGCATCAGTTGGGAAGGAAGTTTTATATCTTGATTTGAAACCAGTCCTATAAAAGCTTTGGTGAAACCACAATAAAGGAATTGGCTCATATGTACCAGTGAATGCAAAATGAAGAAAGGGCAATAAAGAAACATGATTCAGTAACAAATGCCAAAAAGTCAAAAGGGCTGAGAGATGCACTGAGGAGGAGGTATAGACAACATTGTATCCAGCCTTTATTTATAGGGTATAAAAAGAAGAAGAAATAACTACTGCAAGATAAGGATGGCTAAGCAGAGAAACTGAAAGAATAGCGTGGAGAAGGCAAAAGAGCATTCAAGACTTATCGTTAAGTTTTGGGATAGTAAATTATTAGTTAATGAGCACTTAACAAAGCTCTGGGATTCAGGGATAAGAACCACTGAGGATGATGAGAAAATGTATGAGGAGATAGATAAATAATTTTAAAAACACTACTGCCCGAGTAACAAGATGGGATAGGGAAGAGAATAGGCATAACCAGGTCATAAAAATACCTTCACACATAATGTTCATCTTATGGTGTATTCTTTCTGGAATATGTGCTGAAGGAATGCTTGGATACACCGGGTAGGCTCTTCAACAAAATCTTGTTCAGTGGGCCACTAGGGGAAGGTGCAATTCCAAAGGTAAGGAAAAGGGCAATGTATTGCCTGTATTTGAGAAAAGTGATCTGGAAATCACACTGAACTGTAGACTAGTCTCCCTAACAAGTGTGGTTGGCAAAAACACTGGAAAAAAATAATCATAAAGCATATGGATGACAAATTGTAAAGGAGAAACTCTCAAACATTTTAAACCCCTTAAACTTCTACGATAGAGTGAGCTCCATCCTAGATTTAAGAGGTGATTGGGTCAGGAAGCTTTTGACACTGTACCACATCAAAGGTTGACCAAAAAGTTTTATCTAAAGGCAGGAACATTCTCTCAAAACATGCTGGGGTCACCAGTGGCATACCTCAGGGCTTCATCATGGGCTCACTGCTGTTCTTGTAATGGACTGGACTCTTACTTGAACGTGTTTGCAGATATGGGAAATACAAAATACTGATGGTTGCATCAACATGCAGGGGAATTTGGACAAACTCAAAAGCTGGTCTGACACATAGCTGATGAAATTTAAACAAAGTGAGTGCAAAGTAATGAGGAAGGGACGTAGAGGGATTTTTGCATGGTTGTTACTTAATGGTAAAGAAGATCAGGAAATCATATTTGAAAGAAAGCCAACCTGTCACTACAGCTCCAAATCAGAAGAATCATAACAGTCAGACTGTGTTCTGTTAAATACTTGAACTGCATAGATAAAAGAGTGTTCAGGAAACTACATACAGTGTATATTAGACCAAACTGATTATAATTCTCAAGGCAGTTCTTTGCACCCAAAGATGCATGAAAATTTAACAGAGTATCCAGAGAAGGGCATCTAAAATAGTACCCAAATTATAAGAGCTGAGCTACAGAGAGGCTTAGGGCTACAAATCTGACCTTTGTAGAGAAGAGAAGAGAGAGCCTTCAAGTTTCTGTATCATTGGATGATAAATGGCATGAGATATAATGATAGAATGACCATAGGTCATGACTAGAAGCCAGGCACTAAGCTTGTTTGAAAGGAAAACAAGAAGTACCGTGAAAGATGACAGGAATAAATAAGCAAGCAAACTGGAAGCTGGCACAATACAAATGTTTGAAATGCAATTTGAATGTAATGAAAGTTTAAGAAATAGGGTCCCATAGTTATTATAACACTCTCCCCATACTGTATCAGTAGGTAATTACTGCATCCCTAGACACTAAACTAACACAACATACAATATAAATATTGCAACTACACAGATTGGAAGTTATTCAACCATCTCTCTCTCTCTCTCTCTCTCTCTCTCTCAATAACATTTTGACTATTTTTGTCCATCTACTAAAGATAATGCACTCACATTAAATAAATGCTCATGAACCAGAATTATAATTTACAAAAGCATATTACCCCATCTCAGAATGCTTTTAACCACCTAATAGGAAGTGGGCCTCCAGCACAGAAAAGTTTGTTGCCTGTGTTGCTTATTAACATAGTACTTATTTTTAACTAACTCATATCGCATACAGTTGTACAGATTGCACAGCATTCTCTTATACCAAAGACAACACATTTTTCTTTTTTGTTTTGTATGTTCATACTGCTACTTCATGCAAATCTGAACAAGTATACCTTCCTAAGATGTTAGACTCCACCTGCTTGAGGTTACACCATGAGTGAAAAGTCACCTTTGGCAATGCTGTATAATTAGGAGTAAAGTCTCATCACTGTACTTCTCTTTCCAAAGGAGTCTATATTTCCCTGCTACTGGAATCAGTGCATCCTTGGACTGCAGGCACCTTTAGAAAGATCTAGGGTAACACTAGGACTTTCTCATTGAAACGTCCTGGGATAATTATAGATAAATAAATATATGTTCAGAATATGTTAGATGTCAAAGCCATGCCTGAAAAAAAAATTCCGTACATTTACTTATTTCTGTTAAAGTCTGTAGCATTCCAATTTAGATTAAGAAAATTACATTTGCAGTTTCATAATGGCCCTCTTGCACTGTTTACATATCTTGTTACCTTGCACATTATCTACATACTGTTCTGTGTGTTGCTTTGAATTATAATTTCAGTGTTCAATTTCATCTCATGATACTTATTTCAACATCTTTAAGCATTGCAACATTCCTTTCAGAATTTATTATGAACTAGAGTTCCCAAACACTGCTTATGTATATGAAACATGATGTCCTAAAACATACTACTCTCATAAGATATATCACTGCAAACTTCAGTTGTTAATAACTACACATCCTAAACATTTATCACCCTACTTCTAGTGTGACTCATCCCAAACATGAATGTCCACACATCCAGAAGATTATGAACACACATCCATGACCTACATTCTCTTTACTCACTGCCTTCACTCTGCATCCTATTAACTGCTACCAACTACTACTACAATATACCTTTATCCCAGCAGACATGTATATCATGACTGAAATGCACCTGCATATGCTTATGTGCTCATAATGTTGACTAGATAAACATTGCTTTACTTATGAATAGTCAGATGCAAAGATACATGCATGCATATGTGGAAAAAACACACACACAATGCATATTCTGTCTGTGTCTTCTTAGCTTCCATCTTTTGTCTGACTAAATTTTATATAATATTTCTAATTACGACATACAGCAGTAATCCAATATCGTTTTGTAAAGACACCTGTTGAATACCACCTGAACAGAAGCCATCTTATTTTATGACGAGGTGACACAGGACATAATACCATTTTGAGAGTGCATGTACACTTGAGAACCCCAACAACCTACCAGTACCATTTTAAAAGTACAAGTACACTTGGAGACACCCCTACCCCTCTTTAAACCTTTGGTACTATTTCACGGTACTATTTCAAAGGTGTTGCAGGTACACTTGAGACCCAACTCTCACCCTGTTCCCAACACAACCTACATTCCTCAGGGTTGGGATCATGGCAAAGGTGGGAACCACCTTTTCAATGTTCCCAGCTAAGACTGAGGTCAGCGCCATGCCTTGCCCCGACCTGGTTGTAGTCAGTTCTCTGTAGTTGCTGCCGTTTTGCAAGATCAGAGCCCATTGCAAAATTTTGTCCCAACAGTCAACACTATCAGTTCCATGTATCCATTCCTGTACCCCCAACTGTCTACTTACTGTATATTTAATATTGCAAAACTATTGCTGTTACCACTAAGACCAGTACTGTTGTCTACTACTGCTACTACCATCACCACTGTTACTGCTACTACTACCACTACTACCACATCCTTCTACCATTCCCATTCCCCCAACCAAAATTGACAGATGGCCCTGTTATTTTTGCATGTATTGCATCACACTATAATGCCCTTGAATGCCAGTCAATACAAAGCTGAAGGCACACTTTAATTGGCTATTACTTGGTCCCAATAGAATTATTTCTTGCTGCAGTTGCCTAGCCACTATGGCAGTGATGCTGATGTGTTGAGAATGTTATTTAGTGCTTCCCCTGGAGGCTTCTAGCACTCTAGACCTTATCACTCCTAGCTTCAGACCCACTATCGCTTTATGCTGTAGGCCAACACTGTAGCCCTGCCAGCCATCGTTACCTCACCTTCTAGTATACGCGTTATTTCTATTGTTATTTAATTATTTTTATCTATATTTTACCTCCTGTTACCCTTTTTTTTATTTTCAATCTGCTCCTTCTGCTCTTCTCCCTGCAAATATGCTCTTTCCTTTCTCCCATATTCTAGATTTTAATTTTTTTTTAGTTTGCTCCATATTACCTTTTCTCTTACCCCAAATGGAGTTGAAAATTTTCCCTTTAAACTTCACCTGTCACTTATTCAATAGTCAAACAAAGAGTCTGATATCTACAGTCTAGATTGCAGGGAAGACCTCCAAGTTCCCCAAGACCAGCTATTGCAAGAAATACAACAAATGATCTTGCAAAGTGGCTCTTTCTTGTCTTCTTTATTTCTTATTGAGTACAATGACAGACGCACCACCTTCCTTGTACCACCACAAGTACTCTTTTAATGACAAAATTTGCCCTTCATTTCTGATTTGGCTGCTGTAAGATATCTTTTTGGAGTATTATCAATGCAAGCACTGGTGGTATGAGTGGGCTTATGTTGGTGCATTAGCTATCCTGTTCTCAATACCCACTTGACTTGTATGTATGCTATTAGTTCTCTTGCTTCCAGATGAAGGTTTCAAGTAAATTTTTTTTTGTTTTTTGTGAAATATTAATGTATTCTCATAATGAGAACAGGATCTTGTGCCTTTCTGCTGCATTTCATTGCCTATCAATGGTCAAGGATGATTATCAAAATGTGTCATTTTCAAACCCTAGTGTGAAAAATACACATTTCCAAACAACACTAAAATTAAAGAATCAGTATTCATAAAGTTGTAGTCATAGCTAAGTGTTACAGTGCAGTAGCACTGTAAAAAAAACCTAGGGCATATGAAGCAGTTTGAGGCACATGAGATCGTCAGTGGCAAACCCTGACATTCGTCCACTGGGACACACTCATACTCATCTAGCTCTTTCCACCTTACATGACTATTATGTCTTGATCATATTCTGCCCTCATTTTGACTTGTGCTTCAAAAGTAAAAGTAACAGCAGTTTTCTTTCTCTTGTGAAATTGATCTGACTGTTGTGAGCATTCCATTTCTGGGATAAATCCAGCTCTGAATTTCACAGTTTTAGCAGTTTTGTACTGAGTAACATTTAATGCCATTTTTTATAGTCACTGGTTCAGAATTATTCACCTTAGTGATGAATGGGACATTCATCACTTACTGTGAGACACAATTGTTTCTGATGTTAGCTCATAGAGCATTTGCATTATGATGCACAGCAAAGTCCATACCTCTCTATTATTCAGTTGCACACCCTTTAAGCTAACACTTATTCTACTTATCTAACAAAATTCTTCTAACATTCATATAAAAAAAATTTATTTTTTCAGTGTAGTATAACTGTGAGGATTTATGATGGTTGAATCCTTAAATCTTACAACACCAATTCTGTACCAATAATTCACCTTTTATTTATTAGCATGTATCTTTATGTAAGCAGACATACATGTGTGCATCAAGTGCTGTGCCCGTGAGCCTACATCAGGAGTCCTTCAAAATGCCCATACTTGCTGCTGCTGTAGGACCATATTACACCTAGTTCTGGTCTGTAAGGACTAGATGGCAGTGAGTATGGTGAGCAATAGCAGCATATGGATATATGATGTTCAATGGTATGTGTGTTGCAGGCTTTTCCTGGGATGGGTGTGCCCTACAAGCGTCCTGCTGGAGACAAATCTGGTGTCCCCGTGTATCAACCAACAGGGAGCGCAGCGTATCAGCAGGCTCTGATGCAGCAGTTGGGCGGGCAGAGCTTTGTGCCAGTGTCATGTGAGTATGGCGGGAGTGTGCCCCTGGCGGGGATGGGGGGCCAGGCCGACAGCCAAGACACCACCGCCGCTAACAACCACGCTGCCGCTTCCTCCGCGCAACCCACTTCCTCTTCCACATCCACTTCCACCATTACCACAACTAACTCCCCAACCTCTGGCAAAGCCATCACAGCTGCCAACTCTTCATCCTCCACTTCCTCATCCTCATCCACAGGGGGAGGGGAACTAGTGCCTGCATCACCAGTGCCCGTGGGCCCACAACAGCCAGTTAATGTGTTCTCATACACAGGCTATTCACTTAGCAAGGGACTACGCCCCCAGTTCAAGCCACCCAGTACCCCTGCCCCAACTATCTTGAGTCCCATGCCTCTTTCTACTATTGGCATATCCCATCCAGGATTACCCACTGGACCTGTGCCAGGATTTAACTTTAGCATTGGAGCACCAATGCCCAACATTAATGTTTCACCTTATGTATCTAGTGGTCATCATTTGATGACTCCTGTGATGACGAGTAGTATGGCAGGAATGGGGTTGCCAGGCATGGTACATGGCCTAGGTGGCTTGACTGCAGGGATGGCACCTGCTATGGGTGGCATGACTGGTTTGAGTGGCCTAGGGGGCAGTATGCCCTTGGTGACCCCCTCAGTTGTGATGCCCCAAAACCCTGCCCCCTCCCTTTACCCTCCCCAGTACACAGCTTTGTCCAGTAACACCCACCACTCGCTGGCTCAGGGGGGTGAGCAGCCAAACAAGAGGCTGAAAACTTCGTAAAGTGTGTGCATGTGTATACCGGCTGACGAGCAAGTCTCCCGCCTCTGTATGTCTACTTCCTTATGCTCTCGCTCAGTGCCAGTGAGCGAGCAAGACAACAACGACCAGCATCTAGTGGACTCTAGTCATGCCACTACTAACATCTACCAGTGTCCTTACAGGCACAGCGTAACTTACTAACTGGCCTTTAAAGTTTGATTATAGATAAATGACGTAGCACATGTATCTGTCATTGTACTTTTCTTGTTATTGTACCTGTTTTAGAACTTTTAGACATTAATGATTTTTAGCTTTGACAAAGTATTTAAGACATAATAGTTGTCAGTTATAACAAGACTCCAAGTCTTTTTGCTTTTAAATGACACAGCAGAGCAGACTTGCTGCATGTCCGCTGGTAACCGGGGGATGACGCCTGCATGGTGCCCAGCTCTACACGGTGTTTGTGATATGTGATGCACGGAGACCGCACTGCACCCCCCCCCCAGCCCTCCCCTTGTCTCCCCCCCCTCTGTGATCCTACCACCAGATTCTCCTGCTACTGTATAATGTCTTTGGACAATGCTCTTGCCACTGTCAGAGTCACATGGGAGATGGTGGTGGTGAAGATATGACCTGATAGCAGCAGCAGTGGTAGCAGCAGATTCAGGGCTTAGGGTAGAGCGGGGGCAGGCAGGGTTTGTGCCAGAGGTGATTGTCTTTGCTGTTTGTCAGAGTAATGTACAGTTCTGTAACCTATGCCATACCCACACCATGCCCATGCTGTGCCCATGCCACGCCCACCAACACATTTCCTGTGATAGTCTTGCTTTGCAAATGGTTATTGCAAATAAGTCTGCATGTGCAAAAGACATGGTAGGCGTAGCAGGTGGGTCTAGCTTTTGCGAGGGCGTAGGTGGGGTTGGTTGGGTACCGCCAAGTGCCATACAGCGGTGCCGTCTCCGTGTACTCCCGCAGCATTCCCAGTACTATTGTAGCACTACTGTACCATGCTCACGTCCCAACTTGATGTGATGGTAACTAGGTATGGGTCATGTTGATGTACCTCTGTAATGCTTCCTCTCTGTAGCCAGGGGCGCTCAGGCCCTGCTCGGGCTTATTCAGTACACATTGCTCTGTCAGGCATCAGTTTTTGTTGGACTGCTCTCATCTTTTTTGTCTGTTATGTAATCCTATGATTCTGTTCATCATTATTATATTTGCTAGCTTTTAGTGCTTTTAAACATTGGTCTGGGTATCAAGTATATGTACAATTTGCCTGTGTATTTCAGTCCTTTTACTGATACAAAATATTGGCCTATGTATAAGAATATTTTTAAAATAATAAGTCTGTAGAATGCATGATACTGTGTTTGATTTCTGCTTGACTCTCTTACTGTCACTGCTCCTTTACCCGGCATGACACTAAAGTCTTGGTCAGGTTAGTGCGTAGCACACGCCCATTTGCTAACAATGCCTGAAGTCTCTCGCTTTCAGCCAGTTCCCGGTGATTGGTTCACAGGGTAGCAGTTAAGTCACCGGTGGCTGCTTGAACCACTGGGGTAGCTTCCCTCTAGTCTGTGCCTTCACTCTAGCCATTACCATTTAGGCTCCCTGCACCACCAGCTGGCTGATGAATCATCAGCTGCAGCTGGTCCCCACTATTGGTCATTATGATCAAGCAAGCTGAGGACCAGGTGTGTGTTACCAGGTTTTGCCCACGAGGTGGTGTGGATGCGAGTCTGTGGTGAAGGTCTAGTTTTACACAACATGGCACAGTTTTGGATGGGCTGAGTTGCACCAGTGGGGTAAGAAAGCAGGCAAAACTTGGTAAGTTCACGACCTACTCGGGGAGAGATGACTGGTTAAATACTTAATTAATTTTATTTTATACTTTTTTGTAGTTTTGTACAGTTGATTTTTAATAGTGTGCATGAATCCACTACAATATCCCTTATAGAATGTAAAGGTATGATTTCATGGATGACAACTTTACATTTCCATTTACCATGATAATCTTCTGATTTTCTTATTAACAATTTACACGTCTTTAACTCCTAGACTAATTGTTAATCATAAGCTATCAGTTTCTAACTTCACTGCCTAAAAAATTCAGTATTAATAAAACACATACACATTTATTATTCGTATGATTCCTTCATGTTATGAATATCCTAATGGGTGTATGAGTCCCCAAGAGGCCGTGAACTTAATCCTTGGGAATGGGCGTGAGCTTACCTGCTGACCTGATGTGACCAAGGTCTAGACACTACCATTGAAGCCTCTGAGCAGTGACTGGGCAAAGCAGCTGCAACCTGCTAAATGGGGCTCTGGGTTGCCTGGTGATGGATGTCCATCCCTGGGGGAGTCTCACCTTAATTTAGCACTACAATTTGCAATTAATGAAAGACATATACAAATCTAAGACACTTACCTTCTGTATCAGACAGTCTCTGTCTGGAAAGTAAGGACTAAAGCTCTCACAACTTAGTTTAAGGGCTAAGGTCCTCATGCATGATGTTCAGCTGACTAAAGTGCATCTAACATTCTCCATGTTTTGACTATTCCCACCACTGCTGTTGATTGGGAAGAAATATGTAATGTTTCTCTAAGCCCAATTCACTCACTACATTGAATCTGTCACAGCATGGAGCAGGAAAAGTGTGGGTGGAGAATGTAAGATGGGCTTGGGTGAGAGTTCTTCAAGGGTGGTTAAGCACCTCGGGGCCCTGCATATGCAGTGTTGGGCAGGGCACATTCCTTTCAGCACACTGCGTCAGGAACAAACCTCTTAGATTACTATTATACATTTTACCCTTGAACAGATTCTGTTTCTGTATTGTACATTTTATCCTTAGACAACCTATTTTCATTGCATATAGAGATTGGCTATCTCCTCTCCTCCCCAACTTGCAGTGCAAATTCCAATTTAAGATAAAAATATATTTAAGTATTCCCTGCTTGAATTTTAAAATTCCAAATACAAGTCATTAGAGTGATAGCAGCATTACACAGAATCATGCACGTAAGTTTATACAGTGCATTGTGTAGAAAAGTACTGTGTAGATCATATTTTGCATGATATTTATTTCTTAATATTCTCCAATGTTTTAGCAAATATGAAAGGGCACAGCTTAGCAGACTTAAGAGCTGTGATTTAGATCCTATTGCTTTTAATAAGAAAACCAATGAAAATGCTTTTTATTTTGATGCAAAAAGACTGAAGTCATACTCTACAAATGCTTTTGATTATCACAACAATATTCAGGTATTCATTAGTATAATACTCTTATATGATAAGCCAATCAGTGTTTGATATACTTCATGATACAGTGCTCCACGCTATTTAAATGTTAAAGTGGTTGTTCCTGACGAGTGTGTTTTAGTTGGCCGGACGCGGCGCTAGCGTGGCTCTGATCGTGTGAAGACTGTGACTTAACTGTCTGCACGCACGTCACACTTAACGCTATCTGTCGCCACTCTACGACTCTACCATGATGAGCACAGGGGTTGAGGAGTGTCGGGAGTGATTCAGTCATGGGCCATGGGGTTATTTACATTTATATCTTGCAAATACTCTAGTGCTCATATTACAATTTACCTTTAACACTTAAATGACTCACATATTACTTGTATCACTCCTGTACAGAAGGAATGCCTTCCATAACCATACAATATTCACCTCTAATATATTGACCCCAAAATGTTTTAATGTTGCAGTAACGCTTATTTAGTAGTTAACAGGCATCTTGATAAAGCTGTGCTTTGGGTAACAGTTACTAAAGCCTGCCTAAGGTATTTTTTGGGCTTACAATTACATCTTTCTTAAGCATTACATGCCCTTTTAGGCCTTAGGTCCTACAGCTTGTTGTAAATAAAGATTACATGCTTTTGTAGCATATGGGCAGAATGGGCCAGGTAAAATTTACAGCTCGGGAGTGGGTGTAGATGGGTGACAGCAGCAGGTGATTGTGGCGTCCTGTGCTTACCTCTACCACAGTTGCCACCGCTCACTGAACTCAACCACGTCTCACTTTGTATTGTAAATCTCACGCCTTGAGTTTGATGCTAAGTCTGGCTTGGTTGCCGTGTATGTGGTTAGCGCAGGTTTTTTTTAGTCTTAACCTGCCATAAACATTACATCTTTTTTGTAGATTTTGAAATTTATCTTGCTTGAAGTTTAATTTACACAATGCATCCAATACTGAAGCCTCAGTCCGGTCAAAAATTTACCCAACCTTGTGGACAAAGTAATATTCACTAATTACCAGTATAAAAATGATGAGTGTCCCTGCTCCTTATTTTCTGAAAACTACATGCCCAAATGCAGTGCTTGCTCAGAGGTAATAGAAAAAAAAAATCATAAATTATATGGCAACATAGAGCCCCATATGAAATAAGTAGTGTAAAGTACAAGTGTATTTTTACTTAGTTATAAAATACTCCTGCAGGGAAAGTTTAAAGAGGAAAAAATATGCCTTACAGGCAACGGATGTGAAAGACTTTTACATGTATGTCATTCATATATGGTACATATTCAGCCAAATATTCCTACCCTTACAATTAAGTAAAATATAACATCACATGGGAACATTCAATTTTATTGGGAAATTGAACAATACATTCACCTGATTGTGTATTGTGCTATACTTTGAAACAAATCAGGGATTGCAAAAAAAAAAAAATGAAGACTAGGATGTGTGACAAACAATGCATGATTTGGAAAAAAAATCAAAATTCACTGAAAAGTATGAGACTGAGTGTGAGTGGAAGAAAACACAAACCAACCTTCAAGTAATGAATAAGGATTTTAGTGGTACCAGCCATGTGCCTGCCAGCAAGGGAAGCAAGGGCTCCAACCATTGTGAGAGTGAGTACCAAGCTGCTTACTGTACTTCAAACACACAAAACTTTCTAAATCCTGTAACTATATTTACCTTATAGTCTTTCAAATTAGTTATATATTTATTAATGAGCATAATGATAAAATGAGGGCTATTAAAGACATTTAAACACCAGGAAAGATCATAAAATATCCATTGATACTTGAACCAAGTTCCATAGTGTAACAGTAGTGGAATACTGTAAAACTTATTAAAATGCCCTTTATTTCCACAACTGAAATTATTATTATGCTAATTTTAGAGTAATGAGATTTAAAGAAAAAAGTAGGTTTTGAATTTTATACAACCTTTTCTCTGAGGCAATGTCCTGTGAGCATGAGATTTTTTTTCTTGGATTATCTGGGTTAGAACCTTCTAACCCTTTGTCTTTTTGGTTGGGAACACTGGCTGTCCCCACTAGTCATTTTCATTTAAACCAGATAAAGGCCACTCACTTATGCTGGTCCCCACCCTCAGCCAATCACAGACTGCAACAGAGGTGATCTCATCAACCCACTGGCTCTTAGTCAAAGAAAACTCACTTTACATAGGTTATAGGTACCAACCCAAAAATGGCCGTAGTTGATGCAGAATTTTTTTTTTTTCTTAAGGAGAGGAATAGGCAGAGAAAGGCGAGGAAACTAGGAAAAGGTGCTCGTTGGACACCACCTCAGAGAGAAAAGGTTTTTCAAAAATCAACTTACATTCCTCTCCTCTGTAGTTCATCCCAGGAGCGTAAGAGCATATCCACACAAAAGGGTAGGGTTTTAAGAAATTTCAGTTAAGAAGACTAAACCTAAAGGTGAGTAGGTGTCTTCAGTGGCAAATCTAGGCAGATTGGAACTCTCTTCTAATAAAGGAATCCTCATAGCCACACACTCAGTTAAGGTGAAAGATGAACACAAAAGCACCTAATTTTTTCATCTAAGGTTTCTGAGGAAGGCTAACAAAGATGCCAACTAACTTACATCAAGTGATTTAGCTTAAAGCCAAAGTTGAGCCAATAAAAAGAGATTTTAATCAACATAGAGAGATATTCCTCGCAAAAAAGGGATTAAAGTTCTAGAGAACACAAATGATGTTCTTCATGAGGTTTTTAAGGTTCTTCACTCCCATATTCAAAGCTAGGCCCAGGCTGTTCTTTAAAGCTGTAGCCCTCAGGCCCACATAGCCCCCATAGCCTGGCTTGTGTGGTACACTTTGTAGGTATTAATTACACGGGCCAGGCTGTGGGGGCTATGTGGGCTTGAGGGTTGTGACTTCTAATAAGATGGTCAATCAACAATCCAATCCAGCAGCCTGAAACCCCCATGAGGAACATTATTTGTGTTCCTTAGGACCTTGAACCCCTTTTGGCAAGGAATATCCCCCTCTAAAGTCTCAAAAAGTCCAAGCCTTCACCAAAATGTATGAAGTTCTCTTGGTGATATCTTCAAAAGCATACAAAATGCCTATATAGTGCTACATTTAAGTTTCACTCTTAGGAATCTAGGGTTTTGGAAACCCATAAGAGGTTATTAGCAAAGGAAAGTTGTCTTTAGTTTGAACACAACATGTGAATCAAGTTTCATTCTATAGCCTGAAGTTATGTGGAAAAAGTAACTTTAAGATGACATTTAGGGGCTGAATCATCAGAAAAACTACTAAATGTAAACTGACCAGACTCTGGAAAGCTCCTATGTGGGATGAGTAGAAAGTAAGTGATCTCAGAAAGATTGGAGAAGTTTATCCCAAACGGGGCCCACAATACCAAAAACTACGAGTCAGGTTCTTCATGGGCAAGGTTCTTCATAGTTATTCTTGTATAAGTCAATAATAAAAACAGCTCTCTAATGTCAGGAAAAAGGCTAAATGAGCTTCAAACAAAGGCTTCTGCCACATTTGAGAAATCAGATTTTTCAAGGAAGGACTTAAAGGTTCCCTGGATCAATGATACAGTCTGAGAAGAAGGATGGATGCTGTGTAAAATGTCACCAGTTAAAGCATTTTCCAAACTTGAGGCTGGGCCCTCTGAGAGGCTGAGGTGGTTCATACAAACCTTAGATGTAAACCACAAAATGTAGTGCAGGCAAACAAGCTTGTATGTAAAGCTGTATCCCCCTTGAGGATCCCAATAGTACTAAACCCCAGAACTCAACCAGTTGAGAAGAACCCTTCCTAGATGATGTACTTGGGGAAAAGGATAAGTATGGTTCCAGAAAGACCAGTCCACTGACAGTGCCTGTTGCAACTGACCCTACATCCAAAACTGGAGAAAGATATATGGACTCCCATGGTGTAGCATTTAGTGTTATTAACTGTGCCACATTCATGGGCTGCCCAAGGTCAAACACATAGGTTCAAATCCTGGTTGTGGCAGTCAGTCCACAGTCAACCCAGCTGTTTATCCACCGTAGGGGTTGGTCAATGGTATGAGTATCTGGCTCAAGCTAAGATATATATATATATATATATATATATAGTAATTTTTTTTTTTTTTTTTTTTTTTGCTTTGTCGCTGTCTCCCGCGTTTGCGAGGTAGCACAAGGAAACAGACGAAAGAAATGGCCCAACCCACCCCCATACACATGTATATACATACGTCCACACACGCAAATATACATACCTACACAGCTTTCCATGGTTTACCCCAGACGCTTCACATGCCCTCATTCAACCCACTGACAGCATGTCAACCCCGGTATACCACATCGATCCAATTCACTCTATTCCTTGCCCTCCTTTCACCCTCCTGCATGTTCAGGCCCCGATCACACAAAATCTTTTTCACTCCATCTTTCCACCTCCAATTTGGTCTCCCACTTCTCCTCGTTCCCTCCACCTCCAACACATATATCCTCTTGGTCAATCTTTCCTCACTCATTCTCTCCATGTGCCCAAACCATTTCAAAACACCCTCTTCTGCTCTCTCAACCACGCTCTTTTTATTTCCACACATCTCTCTTACCCTTACGTTACTTACTCGATCAAACCACCTCACACCAAACATTGTCCTCAAACATCTCATTTCCGCACATCCATCCTCATGCGCACAACTCCATCCATAGCCCACGCCTCGCAACCATACAACATTGTTGGAACCACTATTCCTTCAAACATACCCATTTTTGCTTTCCAAGATAATGTTCTCGACTTCCACACATTCTTCAAGGCTCCCAGAATTTTCGCCCCCTCCCCCACCCTATGATCCACTTCCGCTTCCATGGTTCCATCCGCTGCCAGATCCACTCCCAGATACCTAAAACACTTTACTTCCTCCAGTTTTTCTCCATTCAAACTTACCTCCCAATTGACTTGACCCTCAACCCTACTGTACCTAATAACCTTGCTCTTATTGACATTTACTCTTAACTTTCTTCTTTCACACACTTTACTAAACTCAGTCACCAGCTTCTGCAGTTTCTCACATGAATCAGCCACCAGCACTGTATCATCAGCGAACAACAACTGACTCACTTCCCAAGCTCTCTCATCCACAACATACTTCATACTTGCCCCTCTTTCCAAAACTCTTGCATTCACCTCCCTAACAACCCCATCCATAAACAAATTAAACAACCATGGAGACATCACACACCCCTGCCACAAACCTACATTCACTGAGAACCAATCACTTTCCTCTCTTCCTACACGTACACATGCCTTACATCCTCGATAAAAACTTTTCACTGCTTCTAACAACTTGCCTCCCACACCATATATTCTTAATACCTTCCACAGAGCATCTCTATCAACTCTATCATATGCCTTCTCCAGATCCATAAATGCTACATACAAATCCATTTGCTTTTCTAAGTATTTCTCACATACATTCTTCAAAGCAAACACCTGATCCACACATCCTCTACCACTTCTGAAACCACACTGCTCTTCCCCAATCTGATGCTCTGTACATGCCTTCATCCTCTCAATCAATACCCTCCCGTATAATTTACCAGGAATACTCAACAAACTTATACCTCTGTAATTTGAGCACTCACTCTTATCCCCTTTGCCTTTGTACAATGGCACTATGCACGCATTCCGCCAATCCTCAGGCACCTCACCATGAGTCATACATACATTAAATAACCTTACCAACCAGTCAATAATACAGTCACCCCCTTTTTTAATGAATTCCACTGCAATACCATCCAAACCTGCTGCCTTGCCGGCTTTCATCTTCCGCAAAGCTTTTACTACCTCTTCTCTGTTTACCAAATCATTTTCCCTAACCCTCTCACTTTGCACACCACCTCGACCAAAACACCCTATATCTGCCACTCTATCATCAAACACATTCAACAAACCTTCAAAATACTCACTCCATCTCCTTCTCACATCACCACTACTTGTTATCACCTCCCCATTTGCGCCCTTCACTGAAGTTCCCATTTGCTCCCTTGTCTTACGCATATATATATATATATATATATATACAGTGTTAATGGGATGGCCTTGATTAGGGTCTCAGCTGCCCGTGCCAACTCAGCTATAAGAAAAAAAGCAGGTGTGTTTTAGTTCTGGTGGAAAAAAGATCTACCTGGGTTGCCACTCCTAAGGAAACAATCCAACTGAAAGGCACTGTTTCTGATCTTGATAGAGCATATGCCCAAGCACAGGGAAAGATCTTTCCACCAACTCTGTGAAAGTTGGAGATTTTCAGGAGCCTTGCTCATCAGGTAGCTGAAAGCCACATTACTGTCCATCAAAAAAACTCCTTAACTTAGAATTGAGCATTCTGGTAGAATGAGATAAACCATGGGAACAACAGTTCCATGTTGCCATGAAAGGATTCCTTTGCATTTCCATTCAGGAGCATGTATCCATTTGACCCCTCAAAGAATGGAAGTCCCATCCTTGAATCTATGCATCTGTCAAAAACCACCAGAGAAGTCACCGAAGGTTCAAGTCCTGAGTTTTTGGAGGTTCTCCCTTTCAGACCAACAAACTTAAGAACAAAGTTCCCATGGATTGCTCTAGAAAATTTTGCCTTCAGCAGGAAAGAATCTGTTTACTGGCATCCTTTTGGCCTGCAGCCTTGCCATGTCATTGCCTTGGACTGCAAAAGTAAGCTTACACAGAATTTGCTCCGATGATATGTAGGTTTGGAACTGTAATGCAATTGCACAGTCCTTAGCTTTTACCCAGGAAGATGATGAGTGCCATTCTGAGTGGTCCAGTCTATTCATTACCATTAAAAGGTAGCAAAGAATGAAATGAAACATGTTAAGGTGAAATTCCCTCACCCTTAAGGGCACCTCCCCCAAACTGTCTGGGGACTTGAAGGTCTTATATAGCACTTTCCTTCTTGAAGTTGGAAAAGTCAAGGTAAGCCAAAACTATTGCTACAAAGAGCAAGGAACAGGGCTGAGAAATGCTGAAAAATTAATGGAGCTATTTTGAATGCCAAAATCATCCTCATTCTGATTGGGGTACTGGACAGTATAAGTAGGCATCCTTCTTGTCTGTGCTGATTGTCTAGTTGTTTAACTGTAAAGTATGTCAGAACTGTGTAAAGTGGGCATCTTGAGCCTCTGTTACAAGATGTAAATATTTAGAGGAGACACATTCCTTTCCTAATTGAGCTGCCCAAAAAAGTGCTTATAAAATTGGTCCCATTGCAAGATCCATGACATCTATCATTTCTACAATCAGTCCTGTAAAAGCCGAGTCAGGGGAATTTTTTTAACACACCTTTGTCAAGCTTCCAAAAATCACAGAAGTTCTGGAATCGAGTATGACATAAACAGCTATTTTGAGGGGAACATGCCTGAAGAGCCAACCTGACTGCCTCAAAATGGCTACCTTGAGAGGGCCATACTGGCTCCAGAAAAGTTAGAATTATGAAGGGTCATCCTTCTCAAAGGAGTATGGAAGGAATAATGAAGCCCTTTAGAACTTTTCCTTAAGTTTAGGTGTAATAGAGTATCCAACTCCCTGACTCCATGCACTTTCCCTTGAAGAGAAGATTAATAATAGTTTTCTTACAACGACAGCTCATGAACTTCTGAATAGTCTCCAAAAAAGAGAGTCATGGAATGTTGAGGTTTACCATAATTCTAGCATCGCTCCTTGTAAAGAGAAGCCACAGCCCATTGTCTGCACTTTGTTTAAAGATGCAAATACTTTAGTAAACTTCCTGGAATAGTATGAAGGAAAGAGGATGAAGTAAACAAGATAATGATAAAGGTCTTCACATCTCTTTGACTGACTAGGTTTGGGGATAACAATTAGATCTACAAGGAAGGGACTGCTACCTTCCTTATCTATGAGCCCAAGGTAGAGTGAGCATTCTCATCGTAAAGCTCTTTTTTTTTTTTTCAAGATTCCACATCCTCAAGGCTCTGGAACATGATAGGATTAGTCAGAAAAACATGAAAAGGAAAAAGGCACTTTAAAATGCTGAAGGCTTTTGTATCTCTCCAAGTAAGGGTAATGATTACACTGGGGACCTCTGCAATGTGAGAAACTTGTTTTTAGTTTCTGACTACCACAACCAAGCTCCCTGTGAAAGTGTCTAAGAATCACATGACAGAAGAAGGTCATTTACATGAAAATAGAGACAGGACTATCAAAATTTATGGAAAGAGAATTTTAGCTCTTCTCTCAAGACAAAAGGGTGTAAAAAAAACATTGTATGAAGTCTCTCAGTTTGTGTCAGAGTTCTCCAACCAAATGGAAGGGAAAGGGATCTATGGATTACAAGGTCCTGGCAAGGTCAGTTGGCCCATAAGTTGGGAAGCTCCAAAATTACCACTGAAGGCAGGAAAGGGGAGTAAGAAACATAAGCAGAGCCCCATGGCTGTGAAGTAGAAACTCAAAGAAATTAACAATTATTGTTACCCTCTAGATACCCAAGCAACCCCCCGCCCCAAAAAAAGGGAAGTCCTAAGGATGATATTTGAAAAAAAAAAAAAAAAAAAATATATATATATATATATATATATATATATATATATATATATATTTGTATGTAGCATTTATGGATCTGGAGAAGGCATATGATAGAGTTGATAGAGATGCTCTGTGGAAGGTATTAAGAATATATATGGTGTGGGAGGCAAGTTGTTAGAAGCAGTGAAAAGTTTTTATCGAGGATGTAAGGCATGTGAACATGTAGGAAGAGAGGAAAGTGATTGGTTCTCAGTGAATGTAGGTTTACGGCAGGGGTGTGTGATGTCTCCATGGTTGTTTAATTTGTTTATGGATGGGGTTGTTAGGGAGGTGAATGCAAGAGTTTTGGAAAGAGGGGCAAGTATGAAGTCTGTTGTGGATGAGAGAGCTTGGGAAGTGAGTCAGTTGTTGTTCACTGATGATACAGCGCTGGTGGCTGATTCATGTGAGAAACTGCAGAAGCTGGTGACTGAGTTTGGTAAAGTGTGTGAAAGAAGAAAGTTAAGAGTAAATGTCAATAAGAGCAAGGTAATTAGGTACAGTAGGGTTGAGGGTCAAGTCAATTGGGAGGTAAGTTTGAATGGAGAAAAACTGGAGGAAGTAAAGTGTTTTAGATATCTGGGAGTGGATCTGGCAGCGGATGGAACCATGGAAGCGGAAGTGGATCATAGGGTGGGGGAGGGGGCAAAAATCCTGGGAGCCTTGAAGAATGTGTGGAAGTCGAGAACATTATCTTGGAAAGCAAAAATGGGTATGTTTGAAGGAATAGTGGTTCCAACAATGTTGTATGGTTGCGAGGCATGGGCTATGGATAGAGTTGTGCGCAGGAGGATGGATGTGCTGGGGAATGAGATGTTTGAGGACAATGTGTGGTGTGAGGTGGTTTGATCGAGTAAGTAACGTAAGGGTAAGAGAGATGTGTGGAAATAAAAAGAGCATGGTTGAGAGAGCAGAAGAGGGTGTTTTGAAATGGTTTGGGCATATGGAGAGAATGAGTGAGGAAAGATTGACCAAGAGGATATATGTGTTGGAGGTGGAGGGAACGAGGAGAAGTGGGAGACCAAATTGGAGGTGGAAAGATGGAGTGAAAAAGATTTTGTGTGATCGGGGCCTGAACATGCAGGAGGGTGAAAGGAGGGCAAGGAATAGAGTGAATTGGATCGATGTGGTATACCAGGGTTGACGTGCTGTCAGTGGATTGAATCAGGGCATGTGAAGCGTCTGGGGTAAACCATGGAAAGCTGTGTAGGTATGTATATCTGCGTGTGTGGACGTATGTATATACATGTGTATGGGGGTGGGTTGGGCCATTTCTCTTGTCTGTTTCCTTGCGCTACCTCGCAAACGCGGGAGACAGCGACAAAGCAAAAAATATATATATATATACATATATATATATATATATATATATATATATATATATATATATATATATATATGTATATATATATATATATATATATATATATATATATATATATACACATATATATATATATATATATATATATATATATATATATATTTTTTTTTATTTATTTATTTATTTTGCTTTGTCGCTGTCTCCTGCGTTTGCGAGGTAGCGCAAGGAAACAGACAAAAGAAATGGCCCAACCCACCCCCATACACAATGTATATACATACACGTCCACACACACAAATATACATACCTATACATCTCAATGTACACATATATATACACACAGACACATACATATATACCCATGCACACAATTCACACTGTCTGCCTTTATTCATTCCCATCGCCACCTCGCCACACATGGAATACCATCCCCCTCCCCCCTCATGTGTGCAAGGTAGCACTAGGAAAAGACAACAAAGCACCCATTCGTTCACACTCAGTCTCTAGCTGTCATGCAATAATGCCCGAAACCACAGCTCCCTTTCCACATCCAGGCCCCACACAACTTTCTATGGTTTACCCCAGACGCTTCACATGCCCTGATTCAATCCACTGACAGCACGTCAACCCCGGTATACCACATCGATCCAATTCACTCTATTCCTTGCCCTCCTTTCACCCTCCTGCATGTTCAGGCCCCAATCACACAAAATCTTTTTCACTCCATCTTTCCACCTCCAATTTGGTCTCCCACTTATCCTCATTCCCTCCACCTCCGACACATATATCCTCTTGGTCAATCTTTCCTCACTCATTCTCTCCATGTGCCCAAACCATTTCAAAACACCCTCTTCTGCTCTCTCAACCACACTCTTTTTATTTCCACACATCTCTCTTACCCTTACATTACTTACTCGATCAAACCACCTCACACCACACATTGTCCTCAAACATCTCATTTCCAGCACATCCACCCTCCTGCGTACAACTCTATCCATAGTCCACGCCTCACAACCATACAACATTGTTGGAACCACTATTCCTTCAAACATACCCATTTTGGCTTTCCGAGATAATGTTCTCGACTTCCACACATTCTTCAAGGCTCCCAGGATTTTCGCCCCCTCCCCCACCCTATGATTCACTTCCGCTTTCATGGTTCCATCCGCTGCCAGATCCACTCTCAGATATCTAAAACACTTTACTTCCTCCAGTTTTTCTCCATTCAAACTTACCTCCCAATTGACTTGACCCTCAACCCTAGTGTACCTAATAACCTTGCTCTTATTCACATTTACTCTTAACTTTCTTCTTTCACACACTTTACCAAACTCAGTCACCAGCTTCTGCAGTTTCTCACATGAATCAGCCATCAGCGCTGTATCATCAGCGAACAACAACTGACTCACTTCCCAAGCTCTCTCACATCCACAACAGACTTCATACTTGCCCCTCTTTCCAAAACTCTTGCATTCACCTCCCTAACAACCCCATCCATAAACAAATTAAACAACCATGGAGACATCACACACCCCTGCTGCAAACCTACATTCACTGAGAACCAATCACTTTCCTCTCTTCCTACAAGTACACATGCCTTACATCCTCGATAAAAACTTTTCACTGCTTCTAACAACTTGCCTCCCACACCATATATTCTTAATACCCCCACAGAGCATCTCTATCAACTCTATCATATATACATATATATATATATATATATATATATATATATTCATCAGGTAGGGGGAAATATTAGCAAAAGTTAGAAACCATAAAAATCAAGAGAAGTTACCTTATTTGATGCTCTGCAGACATTAAACTTTACATCCTCATTGTTGATGCACTAGTTGCATTATCACTGTTGACACAACAGATTATGTTATAACCTTGGCACCCAACAACCAACATGCTTAGGTTGCATAACTCACAAATGTATATGGTTTCATATAATAATAACACAGTTAACACTTTTGAATACTCTTTGTAACATGTGAATAATAGATAATGATCATGTAAAATGATTCATGACACACCATAGGGTTTTTATATCTGACTTATTTGTATAATTCTCAGATATATCACTTATGTATTACATTTTATGTACATAATTTGAGATATATACACTATTATGTACTATGACATAAACCATCTATCTACATATTTACCTTCCATCAATTTTTCTCTAGGATATTCCTTTTTCATTTCCTCAGTATCATAATCAAGATCACTTTCCTATTATGACCAAATCACTTTCACCACCCACTGAATCAATATTACATACCATCTGTTTCTCAAAAATACCATAATTTGCTGGGCTGAGCATGCACAGCATAATAGATATCAATAGTTGTCTTCATACAAGGCCCCATTCTTGAACTAGCTGCCCCTGCCTCATTTGCAAAATATATGGTCTTTAATACTCAAAAGGGCATCCCACTTAATGTTTCCAGACACTACAGCCTAAACTGTTTCCATATACTAGAAAGTACATGCAGAGATGTCAAGGATGCCTGTGTGTTATGTAAAAATAAATGTATTGTGTCACTCTTACAAGTTAATAGTTGTATCTGGTGTAAAACTATTAGTAATCATCTTTATAAAAAAAAAAAAAAATCCAAACAAAAATACCTCAACTCACTTGGTATGCTTGAAAATACTCATGCTGCAGTTTTGCAGCATAAGTTAAAGAGTGCATAGCACTAGTAAACAATGACTCAGTAAGTATAGCTGCATATCATTTTAATTAGAAAATTACACTTGTAAATCATAAGAAATGACATGATATTTTCTTTTCAATATTTTGAACTTTTGCCCTCACTATGCAAGAACACGTATTTGCTTAAACAGTAATAAGTATGGCCTGCCAGTCCTCCCGTCCCTCCAGACAGAGTTAGAAGGTTTTCATCACAATTTTCCGAGAGAGAGCATCTTATGCATAGGGCAAACCATAGGGGAGAAATTACCAGTCTTTTATCAAAGCTAAGCTAAATATCATTACAATTCAGACAGTCATATGTCTGAAGTTGCACAGCACAGTTCCTCTTCTAATAAAAGAATTTCTTTTTAATCAACTGTCAAAATGTTTTGAAAATTCTGCCCTAATACACCATTACTACTGCAGTATAATCAGTAGTCATTTTTTCTACTCTGCTGTCACATTACCACTAAACTGTAAATACTTATTACAATCTCATCATCCAGTACATACCTCACAAAGTCACTTAATTAGTCTACTACACCTGACACTCACTAAGCTGTCTAGTTGATACATAAACAGGTAATCATTCTGTCGATATCATCACATTTACAGAGAGGCATGGCAATTATATTTCCCCTTGTAACCACCATATAAACCATATCTTGAAAATTTTGATTTGATCTTATTGTATTTTCCAATTTGAATATATTTTCTCTTAGCCGTATAATAGCATGAGCTGAGAATTTTCATATATATACATTTTAAAGTTCTTTACCTCTTATGAGAACTGCATAATTCTTTTAGAAAGAGGTAACAATACTACCTACAGATAAGTTCAATTATGTATATTTCTTTTCTTGGAAGAACAGGTAGATGATCCATACCCAGAATGGTAAGGGAAATCCTTTGAAGGGGTTCCTGGGGCAGGAAGTTAAGGTATGGTGTATTTTTTTTTTCATGTATTTGTTTAATTATTTTAAGACCCCTTTCAGGAAGAACTCCCTTGAAAAGTTCTTTGATGAGACTGTAATATGTGTTGTCAGCTGACGATGATACAGCCTCATCTGGAGTGACTTTTCACTCATCGTATAATTTCAGTTAAGCAGAATCTGGTAACACCAGTTATTATATATATTATTTTTATTATACTTTGTAACAGTCTCCCGGGTTAGCGAGGTAGCGCAAGGAAACAGACGAAAGAATGGCCCAACCCACCCACGTACACATGTATATACATACACGTCCACACACGCACATATACATACCTTTACATCTCAACGTATACATATATGTATACACACAGACATATACATATATACACATGTACATAATTCATACTGTCTGCCCTTATTCATTCCCGTTGCCACCCCACCACACATGAAATGACAAACCCCTCCCCCCGCATGTGTGCGAGGTGGCGCTAGGAAAAGACAACAAAGGCCACATTCGTTCACACTCAGTCTCTAGCTGTCATGTATAATGCACCAAAACCACAGCTCCCTTTCCACATCCAGGCCCCACAAAACTTTCCATGGTTTACCCCAGACATTTCACATGCCCTGGTTCAATCCATTGACAGCACGTCAACCCCGGTATACCACATCGTTTCAGTTCACTCTATTCCTTGCACGCCTTTCACCCTCCTGCATGTTTAGGCCCCGATCACTCATAATATTTTTCACTCCATCTTTCCACCTCCAATTTGGTCACCCACTTCTTGTTCCCTCCACCTCTGACACATATATCCTCTTTGTCAATCTTTCCTCACTCATTCTCTCCATGTGACCAAACCATTTCAAAACACCCTCTTCTGCTCTCTCAACCACACTCTTTTTATTACCACACATCTCTCTTACCCTTTCATTACTTACTCGATCAACCCACCTTACACCACATATTGTCCTCAAACATCTCATTTACAGCACATCCATCCTCCTCCACACAACTCTATCTAAAGCCCACGTCTCGCAACCACATAACATTGATGGAACCACTATTCCTTCAAACATACCCATTTTTGCTTTCCAAGATAATGTTCTTAACTTCCATACATTTCTCAATGCTCCCAGAACTTTCACCCCCTCCCCACCCTATGATTCACTTCCACTTCCATGGTTCCATCCGCTGCCAAATCCACTCCCAGATATCTAAAACACTTCACTTCCTCCAGTTTTTCTCCATTCAAATTTACCTCCCAATTGACTTGTCCCTCAACCCTACTGTACCTAATAACCTTGCTCTTATTCACATTTACTCTCAGCTTTCTTCTTTCACACACTTTACCAAACTCAGTCACCTGCTTCTGCAGTTTCTCACCCGAATCAGCCACCAGCATGAGAAGAAAGATCATGAGAGGCAAGTGTTTTGGGAGCAGCTGAGGGAGTGTGTTAGTGGTTTTGATACATGAGACCAGTTTATAGTGATGGGTGATTTGAATGCAAAGGTGAGTAATGTGGAAGTTGAGGGAATAATTCGTGTACATGGGGTGTTCAGTGTTGTAAATGGAAATGGTGAAGAGCTTGGATATTTATGTGCTGAAAAAGGACTGATGATTGGGAATACCTGCTTTAAAAAGAGATGTACATAAGTATACGTATGTAAGTAGGAGAGATGGACAAAGAGCGTTATTGGATTACGTGTTAATTGATAGGCGCACGAAAGAGAGACTTTTGGATGTTAATGTGCTGAGAGGTGCAACTGGAGGGATGTCTGATCGTTATCTTGTGGAGGCGAAGGTGAAGATATGTAGAGGTTTTCAGAAAAGAAGAGAGAATTTGGGGGTGAAGAGAGTGGTGAGAGTAAGAGAGCTTGGGAAGGAAACTTGTGTGAGGAGGTACCAGGAGAGACTAAGTACAAAATGGAAAAAGGTGAGAACAAAGGACGTAAGGGGAGTGGGGGAGGAATGGGATGCATTTAGGGAAGCAGTGATGGCTTGCGCAAAAGAAAAGCGAAGCGTGGGAGGTGGGCAGATTAGAAAGGGTAGTGAGTGGTGGGATGAAGAAGTAAGATTATAAGTGAAAGAGAAGAGAGAGGCATTTGGACAATTTTTGCAGGGAAATAATGCAAATGAGTGGGAGATGTATAAAAGAAAGAGACAGGAGGTCAAGAGAAAGGTGCAAGAGGTGAAAAAGAGGGCAAATGAGAGTTGGGGTGAGAGAGTATGATTAGATTTTAGGGAGAATAAAAAGATGTTTTGGAAGGAGGTAAATAAAGTGCATAAGACAAGGGAACAAATGGGAACATCAGTGAAGGAGGCTAATGGGGAGGTGATAACAAGTAGTGGTGATATGAGAAGGAGATGGAGTGAGTATTTTGAAGGTTTGTTGAATGTGTTTGATGATAGAGTGGCAGATATAGGGTGTTATGGTCGAGGTGGTGTGCAAAGTGAGCGAGGGCTAGGGAGAATGATTTGGTAAACAGAAAAGAGGTAGTAAAAGCTTTGCAGAAGATGAAAGCTGGCAAGGCAGCGGGTTTGGATGGTATTGCAGTGGAATTTATTAAAAAAGGGGGTGACTGTATTGTTGACTGGTTGGTAAGGTTATTTAATGTATGTATGACTCATGGTAAGGTGCCTGAGGATTGGCAGAATGCTTGCATAGTGCCATTGTACAAAGAAGGCAAAGGGGATAAAAGTGAGTACTCAAATTACAGAGGTATAAGTGTGTTGAGTATTCCTGGGAAATTACATGGGAGGGTATTGATTTAGAGGGTGAAGGCATATACAGAGCATCAGATTGGGGAAGAACAGTGTGGTCTGAGAAGTGGTAGAGGATGTGTGGATCAGGTGTTTGCTTGAAGAATGTATGTGAGAAATACTTAGAAAAACAAATGGAATTGTATGTAGCATTTATGGATCTGGAGAAGGCATATGATAGAGTTGACAGAGATGCTCTGTGGAAGGTATTAAGAATATATGGTGTGGGAGGCAAGTTGTTAGAAGCAGTGAAAAGTTTTTATCGAGGATGTAAGGCATGTGTACGGGTAGGAAGAGAGGATAGTGATTGGTTCTCAGTGAATGTTGGTTTGCGGCAAGGGTGCGTGATGTCTCCATGGTTGTTTGATTTGTTTATGGATGGGGTTGTTAGGGAGGTGAATGCAAGAGTTTTGGAAAGAGGGGCAAGTATGCAGTCTGTTGTGGATGAGAGAGCTTGGGATGTGAGTCAGTTTTTGTTCACTGATGATACAGCACTGGTGGCTGATTTGGGTGAGAAACTGCAGAAGCTGGTGACTGAGTAAAGTGTGTGAAAGAAGAAAGCTGAGAGTAAATGTGAATAAGAGCAAGGTTATTAGGCACAGTAGGGTTGAGGGACAAGTCAATTGGGAGGTAAGTTTGAATGGAGAAAAATTGTAGGAAGTGAAGTGTTTTAGATATCTGGGAGTGGATTTAGCAGCGGATGGAACCATGGAAGCGGAAGTGAATCATAGGGTGGGGGGGGGGAGTTCTGGGAGCGTTGAAAAATGTGTGGAAGTCGAGAACGTTATCTTGGAAAGCAAAAATGGGTAGGTTTGAAGGAATAGTGGTTCCAAAATGTCATACGGTTGCGAGGCGTGGGCTATAGATAGAGTTGTGCGGAGGAGGGTGGATGTGCTGGAAATGAGATGTTTGAGGACAATATGTGGTGTAAGGTGGGTTGATCGAGTAAGTAATGAAAGGGTAAAAGAGATGTGTGGTAATAAAAAGACTGTGGTTGAGAGAGCAGAAGAGGGTGTTTTGAAATGGTTGGAACCACTATTCCTTCAAACATACCCATTTTTGCTCTCTGAGATATCATTCTCGCCTTCCACATATTGGTGGATGTGCTGGAAAGGAGATGTCTGAGGACAATATGTGGTGTGAGTTGGTTTGATCGAGTAAGTAATGAAAGGGTAAGAAAGGTGTGTGGTAATAAAAAGAGTGTGGTTGAGAGAGCAGAAGAGGGTGTTTTGAAATGGTTGGAACCGCTATTCCTTCAAACATACCCATTTTTGCTCTCCAAAATATCATTCTTGCCTTCCACATATTCTTCAATGCTCCCAAAACCTTCGCCCCCTCCCCCAACCTGTGGCTCACTTCCACTTCCATGGTTTATCTGCTGCCAAGTCCACTCCCAGATATCTAAAACACTTCACTTCCTCCAGTTTTTCTCCATTCAAACTTACCTATATCTCACAACCTTGTATCCAGCTGCTAATCCTAAACATTTCAAACACCTCTTTCACACATGATTGCACCCTACGTTTACTGCACTGTTATTTGAACTCTCCTTTCATACTCCTCACTGCATTCTTTCTGATTCATCTTCTCGCCTGCCAACTCTTTTACTTCTCCATTCTTCTTAACATCATATTACCACTTCATCTGGATCCACAGCCCCACAAAGAACCATAAGATGGTTTTAAAGTTTCCATAGAATCCTCTCACAACTTCAGTATCATCAAGCATGGCCTTTCTCAATCTTTCATCCACCATCACATAGTCAGTCAAACCCTTTTGCTCTTCTCTTCCATCATTTCTCATCCATATAGATCATTTTGTGCTGATAAAATATTTGCAAGGAATAAACCCTCTCACACAGACATCCAAAAGATAACTTTTATTCTCATTTAGTTCTCTAAGCACTCCCAATTTACGAATTATCTTGCCAATTTCATAACATTCCACTGTCTCATTCATATCACCCATTACAACCACGTTTCTCTAATTCTCAAAAATGTTCATACAGTCATTTAAATTGGCCCAGAAACACTTCATTCACCCTTACCTAATACAGTCCTCATATTCACAGGTGCTTATACTTCACTATTCCAATCTTTCCTTTCACCCACACTGTTCTATATCTATTTCATCTATGTGCAGTAACACCCTCCCACACTCTCAATAACAGCTGAATTGCACATCCTTCTTTTCCTCTTCCCTGATAATTTTCATTCACTCCTGTCCACACCATTCCTCCTTCCATGCCCTCCCATATCTTGCATTCATCCTTTCCATTTTCACTTCATACACCCTGCCAGAGGTTTCCCCAATCTCCAGCACATCTAAACTATAAAATTTTCAGTATCTCCGCAAGCTCTCTCCTTTTACTCTCATTCACATTCACATTCACACTCAAATCACTCATTAATAATACCCAATCTCTCACATCAAAACTGCTGACTCAGCTTCTCCCAAAACAATGCCCTCTGTTTCTTATTCCTCTCATGGCCAGAAGCTTAAGCATTTATATATATCATTTATTTATTCTATTTATCATACTCTGTCGCTATCTCTCGCATTAGCAAGGTAACGCAAGGAAACATATGAAAGAACGGCCCAACCCACCCACATAAACATGTATATACATACACATCCACACATCTCCATATACATACCCATACATTTCAACGTATACATATATGTACATTTTTATTTATTCATTATACTTTGTCACTGTTTTCCATGTTAGCGAGGTAGAGCAAGGAAACAGATGAAAGAATGGCCCAACCCACCCACATACATATGTATATACATACACGTCCACACACGCACATAAACATACCTATACATTTCAACATGTATATATATATATATATATATATATATATATATACTCATACTTGCTGCCTTTATTCATTCCCGTCACCACCCCACCACACATGAAATGACACCCCCACTCCCTCCGCACATGCGCGAGGTAGAGCTAGGAAAAGACAACAAAGGCCACATTCGTTCACACTCAGTCTCTACCTGTCATGTGTAATGCACCAAAACTGCAGATCCCTTTCCACATCCAGGCCTCACAAAACTTTCCATGATTTACCCTAGACGCTTCACATTCCCTGATTCAATCCACTGACAGCACATCAACTATACCACACCATTCCAATTCACTCTATTTCTTGCAGGCCTTTCACCCTCCTGCATGTTCAGGCCCGATCGCTCAAAATCCTTTTCACTCCATCTTTCCAATTTGGTCTCCCACTTCTCGTTCCCTCCACCTCTGACACATATATCTTCTTTGTCAATCATTCCTCACATATTCTCTTCATGTGACCACACCATTTCAAAACACCCTCTTCTGCTCTCTCAACCACACTCTTTTTATTACCACACATCTCTCTGACCCTTTCATTACTTACTCGATCAAACACCTCACACCATGTATTGTCCTCAAACATCTCATTTCCAACACATCCACCCTCCTCCGCACAACTCTATCTATAGCCCAAGCCTCACAACCATATAACATTGTTGGAACCACTATTCCTTCAAACATACCCGTTTTTGCTTTCTGAGATGATGTTCTCACCTTCCACACATTCTTTAACGCTCCCAGAACTTTTGCCCCCTACCCCACCCTATGACTCACTTCCACTTCCATGGTTCCATCCGCTGGTAAATCCACTCCCATATATCTAAACACTTCACTTCCTCCAGTTTTTCTCCATTCAAACTTACCTCCCAGTTGACTTGTCCCTCAATCCCACTGTATCTAATAACCTTGCTCTTATTTACATTTTCTCTCAGCTTTCTTCTTTCACACACTTTACCAAACTCAGTTACCAACGTCTGCACTTTCTCATCCGAATCAACCACCAGCGCTGTATCATCAGCAAACAACAACTGACTTACTTCCCAAGCTCTCCCACCCACAACAGACTGCATACTTGCCCCTCTCTCCAAAACTCTTTCATTCACCTCCCTAAAGATGGAGTCTGAGTGATCGGGGTCTGAACATGCAGGAGGGTAAAAGGCGTGCAAGAAATAGAGTGAACTGGAACAAATGTGGTATATCAGGGTCGACGTGCTGTCAATGGATTGAACCAGGGCATGTGAAGCATCTAGGGTAAACCATGGAAAGTTTTGTGGGGCCTGGACGTGGAAAGGGAGCTGTAGTTTCGGTGCATTATACATGACAGCTAGAGACTGAGTGTGAACGAATGTGGCCTTTGTTGTCTTTTCTTAGCGCTACCTCACGCACATGCGGGGTGAGAGGGTTGTCATTACATGTGTGGCAGGGTGGCGACGGGAATAAATAAGGGCAGACAGTATGGCCCAACCCACCCACATACACATGTATATACATAAACGCCTACACATGCTCATATACATACCTTTACATTTTTCAACATATACATACATATACATACACAGACATATACATATATACACATGTACGTATTCATACTTGCTACCTTCATCCATTCCCGTCGCCACCCAACCACACATGAAAAGGCACCCCCCCCCACTTTGCGCGCGTGCAAGGTAGCGCTAGGAAGAGACAACAAATGCCACATTCGTTCACACTCAGTCTCTAGCTGTCATGTGTAATGCACTGAAACAACAGCTCCCTTTCCACATCCAGGCCCCACAAAACTTTCCATTTTTTACCCCAAACACTTCACATGCCCTGGTTCAATCCACTGACAGCACGTCAACCCTGGTATACCACTTCGTTCCAATTCACTCTATTCCTTGCTAGTCTTTCACCCTTATGTTCAGGCCCCGACTGCTCAAAATCTTATTCACTCCATCCTTCCACCTCCAATTTGGTCTCCCACTTCTCATTTCCTCCACCTCTTTGTCAATCTTTCCTCACTCATTCTCTCCATGTGACCAAACCATTTCAATACACCCTCTTCTGCTCTCTCAACCACACTATTTTCATTATCACACATCTCTCTTACCCTTTCATTACTTATTTGATCAAACCACCTCACACCACATATTGTCCTCAAGCACCTCATTTCCAACACATCCACCCTCCTCCACACGACTCTATCCATAGCCCATGCCTCGCAACCATATAACATTATTTGAAGAACTGTTCCTTCAAACATACCCATTTTTGCAATCCAAGATAATGTTCTCACCTTCCACACATACATCAACGTTCTCTGAACCTTCACCCCCTCCTTCACCATGTGACCTCCTTCCGCTTCCATGGTTCAAATCCACTGCCAAATCCACTCCCAGATATCTAAAACACTTCACTTCCTCCAGTTTTTTTCCATTCAAACTTACCTCCCAATTGACTTGTCCCTCAACCCTACTGAACCTAATAACCTTGCTCTTATTCACATTTTCTCTCAGCTTTCTTCTTTCACATACTTTACCAAACTCAGTCACAAACTTTTGCAGTTTCTCACCCTATTAGCCACCAGCATT
Organism: Panulirus ornatus; assembly: GCF_036320965.1. Lineage (NCBI taxonomy): Eukaryota > Metazoa > Arthropoda > Malacostraca > Decapoda > Palinuridae > Panulirus > Panulirus ornatus. Next base: position 29,462,828 of record NC_092279.1, read on the forward strand.
GTTTCATCAGTGAACAACAACTGACTCAGTTCCCAAGCCCTCTCATCTGCAATACACTGCATACTTTCCCCTCTCTCCAAAACTCTTACATTCACCTGCCTAACAACCCCATCCATAAACAAATTAAACAACCTTGGAGACATCACGCAACCCTGCCGCAAACCGACATTCACTGGGAACCAATCACTTTCCTCTCTTCCTACTCGTACACATGCCTTACATCCTTAATGAAGACTTTTCACTGCTTCTAGCAACTTACCTCCCACACCATATACTCTTAATACCTTCCAAAAAGCATCTCTATCAACTCTATCATATGCCTTCTCCAGATCCATAAATGCTACATAGAAATCTATCTGTTTTTCTAAGTATTTCTCACATACATTCTTCAAAGTAAACACCCTGATCCAAACATCCTCTACCACTTCTGAAACCACACTGCTCTTCCCCAGTCTGATGCTCTGTCGATGCCTTTACCCTCTCAATCAATACCCTCCCATATAATTTCCCAGGAATACTCAGCAAACTTAAACCACAGCTTCCAGACCACACAAAACTTTCCATGGTTTGCCGCAGATGCTTCACATGCCCTGGTTCAATCCATTGACAGCATGTTGACCCCGGTATATTACATCATTCTAATTCACTCTATACCTTTCACGCCTTTCACCCTCCTGTATGTTCAGGCCCCGATCGCTCAAAATTTTTTTCACTCCATCCCTCCACCTTCAAATTGGTCTCCTGCTTCTCCTCGTTCCCTCTACCTCTGACACATATATCCTCTTTGTCAATCTTTCCTCACTCATTCTCTCCATTTGACTAAACCTTTCAACACACCCTCCTCTGCTCTCTCAACCACTCTTTTTATTACCACACATCTCTCTTACCCTTCCATTACTTACTCGATCAAACCACCTCACACCACATAATGTGCTCAAACATTTCATTTCTAACACATACACCATCCTTCGCCCAACCATATATATATATATATATATATATATATATATATGGAGCGATGTGGTATACCGGGGTTGACGTGCTGTCAGTGGATTGACTCAGGTCATGTGAAGCGTCTGGGGTAAACCATGGAAAGCTGTGTAGGTATGTATATTTGCGTGTGTGGACGTATGTATATACATGTGTATGGGGGGGGTTGGGCCATTTCTTTCGTCTGTTTCCTTGCGCTACCTCGCAAACGCGGGAGACAGCGACAAAGTATAATATAATAATATATAATATATATATATATATATATATATATATATATATATATATATATATATATATATTATATATATATATATATATATATATATATATATATATATATATGTTTCCCATTTTCTGTTTCCCATTTTAGAAAGTTAATACAAGGAGGGGAGGATTTCTGGCCCCCCGCAGGGCATGTGAAGCGTCTGGGGTAAACCATGGAAAGCTGTGTAGGTATGTATATTTGCGTGTGTGGACGTATGTATATACATGTGTATGGGGGGGGGTTGGGCCATTTCTTTCGTCTGTTTCCTTGCGCTACCTCGCAAACGCGGGAGACAGCGACAAAGTATAATAAATAAATATAAATATATAAAAATAAATATATATATATCCCTGGGGATAGGGGAGAAAGAATACTTCCCACGTATTCCCTGCGTGTCGTAGAAGGCGACTAAAAGGGGAGGGAGTGGGGGGCTGGAAATCCTCCCCTCGTTTTTGTTTTTGTTTTTTAATTTTCCAAAAGAAGGAACTGAGAAGGGGGCCAGGTGAGGATATTCCCTCAGAGGCCCAGCCCTCTGTTCTTAACGCTACCTTGCTAACGCGGGAAATGGCGAATAGTTTGAAAAAAAAAAGAAATATATATATATATATATATATATATATATATATATATATGAATATGGGTTGGGCCATTCCTTCATTTGTTTCCTTGTGCTACCTCACTAACATGGGAGACAGCGACAAAGTATAATAAATATAAATATATATATATTTATATATAATGTAAGGCATGTGTACGTGTAGGAAGAGAGGAAAGTGATTGGTTCTCAGTAAATGTAGGTTTGCGGCAGGGGTGTGTGATGTCTCCATGGTTGTTTAATTTGTTTATGGATGGGGTTGTTTGGGAGGTAAATGCAAGAGGGGCAAGTATGAAGTCTGTTGTGGATGAGAGAGCTTGGGAAGTGAGTCAGTTGTTGTTCGCTGATAATACAGCGCTGGTGGCTGATTCATGTGAGAAGCTGGTGACTGAGTTAGGTAAAGTGTGTGAAAGAAGAAAGTTAAGAGTAAATGTGAATATGAGCAAGGTTATTAGGTACAGTAGGGTTGAGGGTCAAGTCAATTGGGAGGTAAGTTTGAATGGAGAAAAACTGGAGGAAGTAAAGTGTTTTAGATATCTGGGAGTGGATCTGGCAGCAGATGGAACCATGGAAGCAGAAGTGGATCATAGGGTGGGGGAGGGGGCAAAAATCCTGGGAGCCTTGAAGAATGTGTGGAAGTCGAGAACATTATCTCAGAAAGCAAAAATGGGTATGTTTGAAGGAATAGTGGTTCCAACAATGTTGTATGGTTGCGAGGCATGGGCTATGGATAGAGTTGTGCACAGGAGGGTGGATGTGCTGGAAATGAGAAGTTTGAGGACAATGTGTGGTGTGAGGTGGTTTGATCGAGTAAGTAATGTAAGGGTAAGAGAGATGTGTGGAAATGAAAAGAGCGTGGTTGAGAGAGCAGAAGAGGGTGTTTTGAAATGGTTTGGGCACATGGAGAGAATGAGTGAGGAAAGATTGACCAAGAGGATATATGTGTCGGAGGTGGAGGGAACGAGGAGAAGTGGGAGACCAAATTGGAGGTGGAAAGATGGGGTGAAAAAGATTTTGAGTGATCGGGGCCTCAACATGCAGGAGGGTGAAAGGCGTGCAGGGAATAGAGTGAATTGGAACAGTGTGGTATACCGGGTCGACGTGCTGTCAATGGATTGAACCAGGGCATGTGAAGCGTCTGGGGTAAACCATGGAAAGTTTTGTGGGGCCTGGATGTGGAAAGGGAGCTGTGGCATTGGTGCATTATACTTGACAGCTAGAGACTAAGTGTGAACGAATGTGGCCTTTGTTTTCTTTTCCTAGTGCTACCTCGCACACGTGGGGGGGAGGGGGTTGTCATTTCATGTGTGGTGGGGTGGAGTCGGGAATGAATAAGGGCTGACAGTATGAATTATGTACATGTGTATATATGTATATGTCTGTGTGTGTATATGTATGTGTATACGTTGAGATGTATAGGTATGTATATGTGCGTGTGTGGACGTGTATGTATATCCATTTGTATGTGGGTGGGTTGGGCCATTCTTTCGTCTGTTTCCTTGAGCTACCTAGCTAACATGGGAGAAAGCGATTAAGTGTAATAGAATAAAATAAATAATACAAAAAATATACTTTTTGTCGCTTCCCACTTTTAGAAACTGAAATAAAGGATGGGAAGCATTTCTGACCCCCCCCCCCCCAACTCCTTTTTGTTTAATCTTGGAATACTTGTGCAGTATTCTTTCTCCCCTATCAGAAGGGAGGTTTTTGAAGATATACAAAGTTAAAGAATTATTACAATAATAGTCAAATAGAATTTTGTCCACCCTTACCCAGTCATTTGAAACCTTGTAATTTTAGACCTATATGGATGAACACTAATTTGCTACAATCCCCATGAAGGTATAAAACTGATATATGAAATGTTACACGATGTTTAAAAGCCATACTTACAAATTGTCCCATAAGTTGCTTACACAGTCTAGGTTGTCCACACTGCTATCTTGCAAAATGCTCTCAAACAAGCCAATGCAGTCAAGTTGGTAAAACCTTCCAAGAAGTCTATGTTGGTGACTTAAATAAATTCAAAACAAGTGATAATTCAACTTGCCTGTGAAGTAGGACAATGGCCAGAGTAGCCCACTGGTACAGAGGAGACCAAATTTCACCCTCAGTGACACACTTCTAGCCATAGAACTCCTCAGTGGAAAAGCTGAGTCCATTTCATCTGAAATGATACCCAAAAGCTAAAGTAAGTCATTATCATACAAAAGTATGCCACACTGCTCATAAATGTACATTGATAACCACAAGAGTACCAAAGATCATGTTGCCTTCATCAGTTGGTAGAATCTCCACGCTGATGCAGAAACCTCTGAAGAATTATGTGAGTGGTCACGTTCCTTACAGAGATCCATGACTGATCTCATTACTTTAGTGCAACAATAAGCAACTTCCCCTTTCCACTGGTATGCCAGTGCCAACATCATCAACAGCAGTAGGTCAATGGCCACACCCCTACAGCAGTAAACAAATGATATTCCCCACATTGGTACCTGAATGACCACATCCCCTCTGTATTGTAGTGGTGGTAAATCAGTTGACATGTTCCCAACTGTGGTTCATCAGAGGCAACACCCCCTACAGTGGTACGCTAATGGCCATACTTACTCCCATTGTCGAAGACTAATGGTTTCATCCCCTACATTGGCACACTAATGGTCATATTGGAAACAGAGGTAGGTGGTTGGTTTTATCTTCTACAGAGATACAATAATGACCATATATCCAAATATGGTACTCCAAAGGCTACATCACCTGCAGCTGTCCACCTCAGGCCATATCAGTTATTACTATATTAATGCACCACTAGTGCATATCAGTTGTCATAATCTCCATGTTGGTACATCCTCAACACAGTTCTTAAATGTGGCCACATTCCCATACTGTAAAAAAGGGAGACCACAATCCCTTCAAGCAGTAGAGCAGTTTACATCACAGAACAGTATGCCAGATATCAAATTTTTGATGGTAATTCAGTAGAAGCCACAATCTCAACATTGGTATGGTAGTGGTCACTATATGTCATATCAGTGTAAAGTCCTCAAGAAATCACTTTTCCACTGTCTGGGTCTTCAGTTTTCTAACTCTCTGGTCCAGAAAATTAAACCATGTAATATTCTTAGGATTCTATGGATGATGGTTCATTTGTAATTTTCTGCCTTGATGGCCCATAAAAAAATCATTAAAACTGTGTAAAACAAAGATATGTAGACTTTGTTTTTATTCTTTTCTTGCAGTCTGAAGGTGGCAAACTTTTTTTGTGTGTGAAAACACACTCATCTTCATTTCCCATATCATATAAAATAGAGTTACCAAAGTATGCTCTCACCTATATTGTTATACGAGCAAGGGTTGTTCTACTCAAATCATTTAGCTTTTGTTTACATAAAACAATGAATTTACTCACATTATTAGTATTGTTATGTCCAAGTACATCCTAACATTATCAAAGTTTGCCTGTGGCAGAGTAGGAATCATTAGGTATATGTTCATAGTTTGTATGAAATTACATAATTAGTGCCCAAAGGTTTTTTAGATGTGTTTCTCTTTTTCTCAACTATGTATGACTTTACCCAATTATAGGTTAGTGAAGTAATTCAAAATTTCCTCTTCCTCAGATATATGCAAGACAGTAAACACATGAAGAACATTCTCCTTTTGTAAACTGTAACCTTACAACCAACTTTCTTCTCTTAAACATAAAAGTCATGAGAGCATTTCAGTCACTGGTGTGTAATTACCTATTTTTATTGTGTTAAGGGGGAGTTTGTTTCACATTCTTAGACCCCATCTCTTGAACATTCTCTTATATCAAACAACTTCATAGTATTGTCTGCATTGACCATAACCTCAGGCATTCTACTCCATTCATCCTCCACCCCTATATTATAGAATTATTTCTTAATTTCTTTTTTAACAAGTTTCTCACAATTTCATTTTGTGTCCTATGGTTGCTCTATACATACATCTTTCAAAGAGCTGTTCACTTTATACATCAACAATCTGTATAAGAAAAAGTTAAAGATTGTGATCGAGTCACCTGTAACTCTTCTCTCTTCCAAGATGGACAAATTTAAAGCCTCAAGTCTTTCCCCTCTTAATTCTGTTACCATCTTTGTTGCTGTTCTCTGGGCCTCCTTTATTGGCAGTATATATATATATATATATATATATATATATATATATATATATATATATATATATATATATATTTTTTTTTTTTTTTTTTTTTTTTTTTTTTTTTATACCTCGTCGCTGTCTCCCGCGGTTGCGAGGTAGCGCAAGGAAACAGACGAAAGAAATGGCCCATATATATATGTATATATATATATATATCTTTTTCTTTTCTTTCATACTATTCGCCATTTCCTGCATTAGCGAGGTAGTGTTAAGAACAGAGGACTGGGCCTTAGAGGGAATATCCTCACCTGACCCTTTCTCTGTTCCTTCTTTTGGAAAATTAAAAAAGAAAAAAAAAGAGAGGGAAGGATTTTCAGTCCCCCCGCTCCCTTCCCTTTTAGTCGCCTTCTAGGACATATATATATATATATATGTATATATATATATATATATATATATATATATATATATATATATATATATATATATATATACATATATATATTTATTATACTTAATCGCTGTCTACCATGTTAGCAAGGTAGTGCAAGGAAACAGACAAAAGAATAGCCCAACCCACCCAAATACACATGTACATACATAAAAGCCCACACACGCACATATACATACACAGACATATACACATGTACATATTCATACTTTCTGCTTTCATCCATTCCTGTCACCAAAGACGACAAAGGCCACATTCATTCACACTCAGTCTCTAGCTGTCGTGTAATGCACCGAAACCACAGCTCCCTTTGCACATCGAGGTGGCACAAAATTATCCATGTTTACTCACATATTGTCCTCATACATTTCATTTCCAACACATCAACTCTCCTCCTCAACCCTATCTATAGCCCATGCCTCACAACCATATAACATTGATGGAACCACTATTCCTTCAAACATACCCATTTTTGCTCCGAGATAATGTTCTCTCCTTCAATACATTCTTCAACACTACCAGAACCTTTGCCCCCTCCCCCACCCTGTGACTCCCTTCTGCTTCCATGGTTCCATCCGCTGCTAAATCCACTCCCAGATATCTAAAACGCTTCACTTCCACCAGTTTTTCTCCATTCAAACTTTTATTATTTTTTTATTATACTTTGTCGCTGTCTCCCGCGTTTGCGAGGTAGCGCAAGGAAACAGACGAAAGAAATGGCCCAACCCCCCCCCCATACACATGTATATACATACGTCCACACACGCAAATATACATACCTACACAGCTTTCCATGGTTTACCCCAGACGCTTCACATGCCTTGATTCAATCCACTGACAGCATGTCAACCCCGGTATACCAAATCGCTCCAATTCACTCTATTCCTTGCCCTCCTTTCACCCTCCTGCATGTTCAGGCCCCGATCACACAAAATCTTTTTCACTCCATCTTTCCACCTCCAATTTGGTCTCCCTCTTCTCCTCGTTCCCTCCACCTCCGACACATATATCCTCTTGGTCAATCTTTCCTCACTCATTCTCTCCATGTGCCCAAACCACTTCAAAACACCCTCTTCTGCTCTCTCAACCACGCTCTTTTTATTTCCACACATCTCTCTTACCCTTACGTTACTCACTCGATCAAACCACCTCACACCACACATTGTCCTCAAACATCTCATTTCCAGCACATCCATCCTCCTGCGCACAACTCTATCCATAGCCCACGCCTCGCAACCATACAACATTGTTGGAACCACTATTCCTTCAAACATACCCATTTTTGCTTTCCGAGATAATGTTCTCGACTTCCACACATTCTTCAAGGCCCCCAGAATTTTCGCCCCCTCCCCCACCCTATGATCCACTTCCGCTTCCATGGTTCCATCCGCTGTCAGATCCACTCCCAGATATCTAAAACACTTCACTTCCTCCAGTTTTTCTCCATTCAAACTCACCTCCCAATTGACTTGACCCTCAACCCTACTGTACCTAATAACCTTGCTCTTATTCACATTTACTCTTAACTTTCTTCTTCCACAAACTTACTGCCCAATTTACTTATCCCTCATCCCTACTGAACCTAATAACCTTGCTCTTATTCACATTTACTCTCTTCTTTCTTCTTTCACACTGTATCAAACTCAGTCACCAACTTCTGCAGTTTCTCACCCAAATCAGCCACCAGTGCTGTATCATCAGTGAACAACAACTGACTCACTTCCCTAGCCCTCTCATCCACAACAGAAGGCATGCTTGCCCCTTTCTCCAAAACTCGCATTCACCTCCCTAACAACCCCCAAGACATTCCCAAACCACTCTTCCCCTTTACCCTTGAGCTTCATTTCTTTGAGAGCCAAAACATCCAGGTTCCTTTCCTCAAACATGCTACCTATCTCTCCTTTTCTCTCATCTCGGTTACAACCACACACATATAGACACCCCCATCTGAGCCTTCGAGGAGGATGAGCACTCCCCACATGACTCCTTCTTCTGTTTCCCCTTTTAGAAAGTCAAAATAAAAGGAGGGGAGGGTTTCTAGCCCCCCACTCCCTTCCCCTTTGGTCGCCTTTTACAACATGCGGGGAATGCATGAAAAGTATTCTTTCTCCCCTATCCCCAGGGGATATATATATTGTGAATGAGAGAGCTTGGGAAGTGAGTCAATTGTTGTTCACTGATGATACAGCACTGGTGGTTGATTTGTGTGAGAAACTGCAGAAGTTGGTGATTAAGTTTGGTAAAGTGTGTGAAAGAAGAAAGCTGAGAGTAAATGTGAATATGAGTAAGGCTATTATGTTCAGTAGGTTGAAGGACAAGTTAACTGGGAGGTTTGAATGGAGAAAAACTGGAGGAAATGAAATGTTTTAGATATCTGGTAGTGGATTTAGCAGCGGATGGAACCATGGAAGCGGAAATGAGTCACAGGTTTGGGGAGGAGCAAAGGTTCGGGGAGCACTGAAGAATGTGTGAAAGGCGAGAACATTATCTTGGAGAGCAAAAATGGGTATGTTTGAAGAAATAGTGGTCCCAACAGTGTTATATGGTTGCAAGGCATGGGCTATAAATAAGGTTGTGCAGAGGAGGGTGGATGTGTTGGAAATGAAATGTTTGAGAACAATATGTGGTGTGAGGTGGTTTAATCGAGTAAATAATGAAAGGGTATGAGAGATGTGTGGTAATAAAAAGAGTGTGGTTAAGAGAGCAGAAGGGGTGCATTCAAATAGTTTGGTCATATGGAGAGAATGAATGTCCAAAACAATCGCTTGTTTACTAAATGGCATCCTAGCTACGCTTCTTCATTGTATATCAACTGACTGTTATATGTCTTTCTTGTATCTCCCCTGATGATGTGATTATTACATGAAAGTGTGCTTGGGAACTTATCAACTTTTCATGTTTCATTTTCCCTGTGGACTCATAGGGAATACGTGGGAAGTATTCTTTCTCCTCTATCCCCAGGGATAGATATATATATATATATATATTATCCCTGGGGATAGGGGATTAAGAATACTTCCCACGTATTCCCTGCGTGTCGTAGAAGGCGACTAAAAGGGGAGGGAGCGGGGGGCTGGAAATCCTCCCCTCTCGTTTTTGTTTTTTTAATTTTCCAAAAGAAGGAACAGAGGGGGCCAGGTGAGGATATTCCGAAAAAGGCCCAGTCCTCTGTTCTTAACGCTACCTCACTAATGCGGGAAATGGCGAATAGTTTGAAAAAAAAATATATATATATATATATATATATATATATATATATATATATATATATATATATATATATATATATCTATCCCTGGGGATAGAGGAGAAAGAATACTTCCCACGTATTCCCTATGAGTCCACAGGGAAAATGAATGTTGTATGGTTGCGAGGCGTGGGCTATGGATAGAGTTGTGCGCAGGAGGATGGATGTGCTGGAAATGAGATGTTTGAGGACAATGTGTGGTATGAGGTGGTTTGATCGAGTGAGTAACGTAAGGGTAAGAGAGATGTGTGGAAATAAAAAGAGCGTGGTTGAGAGAGCAGAAGAGGGTGTTTTGAAGTGGTTTGGGCACATGGAGAGAATGAGTGAGGAAAGATTGACCAAGAGGATATATGTGTCGGAGGTGGAGGGAACGAGGAGAAGAGGGAGACCAAATTGGAGGTGGAAAGATGGAGTGAAAAAGATTTTGTGTGATCGGGGCCTGAACATGCAGGAGGGTGAAAGGAGGGCAAGGAATAGAGTGAATTGGAGCGATGTGGTATACCGGGGTTGACGTGCTGTCAGTGGATTGAATCAAGGCATGTGAAGCGTCTGGGGTAAACCATGGAAAGCTGTGTAGGTATGTATATTTGTGTGTGTGGACATATGTATATACATGTGTATGGGGGGGGTTGGGCCATTTCTTTCGTCTGTTTCCTTGCGCTACCTCGCAAACGCGGGAGACAGCGACAAAGTATAATAAAAAAAAATAATATATACATATATATATATATATATATATATATATATATATATATATATATATATATATATATATCTTCTGTTTCCCATTTTAGAAAGTTAAAAAAAAAAAAATACGAGGGGAGGATTTCCGGCCCCCCGCTCCCGTCCCCTCTAGCCGCTCTCTACGACACGCGAGGAATGCGTGGGAAGTATTCTTTCACCCCTATCCCCAGGGACAATATACATATATATATATACACATACACACACATACACACACACACGCACATATACACACACACACACATACATATATATACATATGAAAAATGTAAGAAACAATTTAGAAAACTGAAACTTCTAGTTTGAAATGAAAAGAAAAAAAATGAATGTCAGATAATGGTTCAACCTCTGGCTATGGAAAAAGGAAATGTTTAATTTATTTACACAAAAGTCAATAGTAGTTTTCATCAATTTAACCACTGTGGGATGAAGAAGTAAGAGTATTAGTGAAAGAGAAGAGAGAGGCATTTGGACGATTTTTGCAGGGAAAAAATGCAGTTGAGTGGGAGACGTATAAAAGAACGAGACAGGAGGTCAAGAGAAAGGTGCAAGAGGTGAAAAAAAGGGCAAATGAGAGTTGGGGTGAGAGAGTATCATTAAATTTTAGGGAGAATAAAAAGATGTTCTGGAAGGAGGTAAATAAAGTGCATAAGACAAGGGAGCAAATGGGAACTTCAGTGAAGGGCGCAAATGGGGAGGTGATAACAAGTAGTGGTGATGTGAGAAGGAGATGGAGTGAGTATTTTGAAGGTTTGTTGAATGTGTTTGATGACAGAGTGGCAGATATAGGGTGTTTTGGTCGAGGTGGTGTGCAAAGTGAGAGGGATAGGGAAAATGATTTGGTAAACAGAGAAGAGGTAGTAAAAGCTTTGCGGAAGATGAAAGCCGGCAAGGCAGCAGGTTTGGATGGTATTGCAGTGGAATTTATTAAAAAAGGGGGTGACTGTATTGTTGACTGGTTGGTAAGGTTATTTAATGTATGTATGACTCACGGTGAGGTGCCTGAGGATTGGCGGAATGCGCGCATAGTGCCATTGTACAAAGGCAAAGGGGATAAGAGTGAGTGCTCAAATTACAGAGGTATAAGTTTGTTGAGTATTCCTGGTAAATTATATGGGAGGGTATTGATTGAGAGGGTGAAGGCATGTACAGAGCATCAGATTGGGGAAGAGCAGTGTGGTTTCAGAAGTGGTAGAGGATGTGTGGATCAGGTGTTTGCTTTGAAGAATGTAAGTGAGAAATACTTAGAAAAGCAAATGGATTTGTATGTAGCATTTATGGATCTGGAGAAGGCATATGATAGAGTTGATAGAGATGCTCTGTGGAAGGTATTAAGAATATATGGTGTGGGAGGAAAGTTGTTAGAAGCAGTGAAAAGTTTTTATCGAGGATGTAAGGCATGTGTACGTGTAGGAAGAGAGGAAAGTGATTGGTTCTCAGTGAATGTAGGTTTGCGGCAGGGGTGTGTGATGTCTCCATGGTTGTTTAATTTGTTTATGGATGGGGTTGTTAGGGAGGTAAATGCAAGAGTTTTGGAAAGAGGGGCAAGTATGAAGTCTGTTGGGGATGAGAGAGCTTGGGAAGTGAGTCGGTTGTTGTTCGCTGATGATACAGCGCTGGTGGCTGATTCATGTGAGAAACTGCAGAAGCTGGTGACTGAGTTTGGTAAAGTGTGTGAAAGAAGAAAGTTAAGAGTAAATGTGAATAAGAGCAAGGTTATTAGGTACAGTAGGGTTGAGAGTCAAGTCAATTGGGAGGTGAGTTTGAATGGAGAAAAACTGGAGGAAGTGAAGTGTTTTAGATATCTGGGAGTGGATCTGGCAGCGGATGGAACCATGGAAGCGGAAGTGGATCATAGGGTGGGGGAGGGGGCGAAAATTCTGGGAGCCTTGAAGAATGTGTGGAAGTCGAGAACATTATCTCGGAAAGCAAAAATGGGTATGTTTGAAGGAATAGTGGTTCCAACAATGTTGTATGGTTGCAAGGCGTGGGCTATGGATAGAGTTGTGCACAGGAGGATGGATGTGCTGGAAATGAGATGTTTGAGGACAATGTCTGGTGTGAGGTGGTTTGATCGAGTAAGTAACGTAAGGGTAAGAGAGATGTGTGGAAAGAAAAAGAGCGTGGTTGAGAGAGCAGAAGAGGGTGTTTTGAAATGGTTTGGGCACATGGAGAGAATGAGTGAGGAAAGATTGACCAAGAGGATATATGTGTCGGAGGTGGAGGGAACGAGGAGAAGAGGGAGACCAAATTGGAGGTGGAAAGATGGAGTGAAAAAGATTTTGAGTGATCGGGGCCTGAACATGCAGGAGGGTGAAAGGAGGGCAAGGAATAGAGTGAATTGGAGCGATGTGGTATACAGGGGTTGACGTGCTGTCAGTGGAGGGAATCAAGGCATGTGAAGCGTCTGGGGTAAACCATGGAAAGCTGTGTAGGTATGTATATTTGCGTGTGTGGACGTGTGTATGTACATGTGTATGGGGGGGGGTTGGGCCATTTCTTTCGTCTGTTTCCTTGCGCTACCTCGCAAACGCGGGAGACAGCGACAAAGTATAAAAAAAAAAAAAAAAAAAAAAAATATATATATATATATATATATATATATATATATATATATATGTTTCCTTGCACTACCTCGCTAATGGGGGAGACAGCGACTAAGTATGATATATTATAATAAGATAAAATATGATATATATATTTATATATTTTTTTCATACTATTCGCCATTTCCCGCATTAGCGAGGTAGCAATAAGAACATAGGCCTGGGCATTTGAGGGAATATCCTCACCTGGCCCCCTTTTCTGCTCCTTCTTTTGGGAAAAAAAAAAAAGAGAGAGGGGAGGATTTCCAGCCCCCTGCTCCCTCCCTTTTAGTCACCTTTTATGCCACGCAGGGAATACGTGGGAAGTATTCTTTCACCCCTATCCCCTGGGATATTCTTATTTATTTTTGCTTTGTTGCTGTCTCCCGCGTTAGCGAGGTGGCGCAAGGAAACAGATGAAAGAATGGCCCAACCCACCCACATACACATGTATATACATACAACTCCACATACGCAAATATACATACCTATACATCTCAACGTATACATATATATACACACACAGACATATACATATATACATATGTACATAATTCATACTGTCTGCCTTTATTCATTCCCATCACCACCCTGCCACACATGAAATAACAACCCCCTCCCCCCTCATGTGCACGAGGTAGCGCTAGGAAAAGACAACAAAGGCCACATTCGTTCACATTCAGTCTCTAGCTGTCATGTATAATGCACTGAAACCACAGCTCCCTTTCCACACATTATGTCATATCATATTATATCTTACTTAGTTGCTGTCTCCCATGTTAGCGAAGTAGTGCAAGGAAACAGACAAAAGAATGGCCAAACCCACCCACATACACATGTATATACATACACGTCCAAACGCACATATACATACTTATACATTTCAAACTATATATATATATATATATATATATATATATATATATATATATATATATATATATATATATGGATTGAACCAGGGCATGTGAAGTGTTTGGGGTAAACCATGGAAAGTTTTGTGGGGCCAAGATGTGGAAGGGAGCTGTGGTTTAAGTGCATTACACATGACAGCTAGAGACTGAGTGTGAACGAATGTGGCCTTTGTTGTCTTTGTCTTTTCCTAGCTCTACTTCGCACGCGCATGGGGAGAGGGGGGTGCCATTTCATGTGTGGCAGGGTGGTGACGGGAATGGTTGAGAGTGGCAAGAATGAATATGTACATGTGTATATATGCACATAAACAGACATATATATATATATATAGAACATACAAACCTCCAACAGCCAGGATCGAACCTGGGACACCTGTGCAACAGGCGGGAGCGCTACGGCTTGGCTATGATCTTAGCCTAGTGGTAGCACTTCCGCCTGTTGCACAGGGGTCCCGGGTTCAATCCTGGCTGGTTGAGGTTTGTCTGTTCTATGAAGGTGCGCGTTCATATGCACTTTATTCGTATATATACACATGTATATATTATAATTGCCTTCATCTATTCCTGGTCTACCCCATCCTACAGGAAACAGAATCGCTACCCCCTGCTTCAGCAAGATAGCGTCAGGAAAACAGACAAAAAAGGCCACATCCATTTATACTCAGTCTCTAGTTGTCATATGTAATGTACCGAAACCACAGCTCCCTATCCACATCCAGGCCCTATAGACCTTTCCATGTTTTACCCCAAACATTTCACATGCCCTGGTTCAATCCACTGACAGCATGGCAACCCCGGTATACCACATTATTCCAATTCACTCTATTCCTTGCATGCCTCTTACCCTCCTGTATGTTCAGGCCATGATTGCTCAAAATCTTTTTCACTCCATCCTTCCCCCTCCAATTTGGTCTCCCACTTCTCTTTATTCCCTCCATCTCTGACACATAACTCTCCTTTGTCAATCTCTCCTCACTTGTTCTCTCCATATGTCCAAACCATTTCAATACACCTTCTTCTGCTCTCTCAACCACACTCTTTTTATTTGCACACATCGCTCTTACCCTTTCATTACTTACACCTCATATTGTCCTTAAACATTTCATTTTCAACACATCCACCCTCCTCCTTACAACCCTATCGATAGCCCATGCCTCGCAACCATATAATATTGTTGGAACTATTTTTTCAGACATACCCATTTTTGTTTTCCGAGATAATGTTCTCTCCCACACATTTTTCATCACTCCCAAAATTTTCGCCCCTCTCCCCGACTCTTTGACTCACTTCCACATCCATGGTTCCATTCACTGCTAATTCCACTTGTGGATATGTAAAACACTTCACTTCCAGTTTTTCTCCAAACTTACATCCCAATTGACTTCTCCCTCAACTGTACTGAACCTAACAACCTTGCTCTTATTCACATTTACTCTTAACTTTCTCCTTTCACACACTTTTCCACACTCAGTCACCAACTTCTGCAGTTTCTCCCTCAAATATGTTTCCTGGTGCTAACATGGGAAACAGCGATCAAGTCTAATAAAAGTGGAAGTGAATCACAGGGTGGGGGAGGGGACGAATGTTCTGGGAGCATTAAAAAATGTGTGGAATGCGAGAACATTATCTCGGAAAGCAAAAATGGGCATGTTTGAAGGAATAGTCGTCCTAACAACATTATATGGATGCAAGGCATGGGCTATGGATAAAGTTGTGTGGAGGAGGGTGGATGTGTTGGAAATGAAATGTTTGAGGACAACATGTGGTGTGAGGTGGTTTGATTGAGTAAATAACAAAAGGGTAAGAGGGATGTGTGTTAATAGAAAGAGTGTGGTTGAGAGAGCAGAAGAGAGTGCATTGAAATGGTTTGGACACATGGAGAGAATGAGTGTGGAAAGATTGACAAAAAGGATGTATGTGTCAAAGGTGTAGGGAAGGAGAAGCAGGAGACCAAATTGGAGGTGGAAGGATGGAGTGAAAAAGATTTTGAGCAATCGGGGTCTGAACATACAGGAGGGTGAAAGGCGTGCAAGGAATATAGTAAATTGGAACGATGTGGTATACCAGGGTCAATGTCCAGTCAATGGATTGAACCAGGGCAGTGAAGCATCTGGGATAAAGCATGGAAAGATCTGTGGGGCCTGGATGTGGAAAGGGAGCTGTGGTTTCGGTGCATTACACGATAGCTAGAGAATGAATGTGAACGAATGTGGCCTTTCTGTCTTTTCTTGGTGCTACCTCACCAGAAGGAGGTTGGTGGGGATGTTATTCCATGTGTGGCAGGGTGGCAATGGGAGTGGATTAAGGCAGCAAGTATGAATATGTACATTTGTATATCTGGATATGTCTTTGTATGTATATGTTGAAATGAATATGTATGTATTTGTGCGTGTATGGGCGTTTATGTATATATATGTGGTTGGAACATTCTTCATCTGTTTTCTTGCGCTACCTCTGTGACGTGGGAAACTGGTTAAGTATGAAAAAAACAAATAATGATGATATATACACATATAAAGTTATGTTATCATTCCTTGTTGCCATTTCCTGCTTCAGTGAGGTAGCACCAAGAACAGATTGGCATCATTTAATTATATTTTTTTGTCAATCCTCAATTTTTCACTCATCATACATATTTATGATGCATAACATGTACCAGTGCTCCAAGTTGAACCAACCTGTCCATTGATCACTCCCCATAAATTGTAACAAAATACAGACATAAATATTCTGGAACATGTATAACTGGCATGTACTAAAAAAAGAAAAAGAAAAAATTAACAAGGCATCTCACTCATTTGAAATCATAATTAGAACAACCTATCTCCAGTCAGTATTAAATATTTTTTTTCATTGCATTTTAGAAAAATGCCCAAGTTTCTACCTTTAAATCTTTGAAATCTTTAACATACTGTTCAAACAACTTTTCTGCATTCCTAAGCTCTCCAAGAAGCAGGTCAAGTTTCAGTTAAAAGAAAATACAATGAAAGCTCAGAACCTAACCAAAAGTGCATTTTTATGCATGCTCTTGTCATGATACAGAGATCTTGCAATAAATTTGTGTTGTTGAGGACTTTGAAACGGACAGCCATAACAAACTGAACAATACTAACTTAACTAACTAAACTAACTCAACTAAATTGAACTAACCTAACTTACCCATACATAATTTTAAAAAATTAGCGAAAGTATCACTATGTGTCTTTTGGCTTGGTTGTAGGATGTTATCATCATCACTAAAATGTATACAAATATCCCATTCACCCTAAACAATTTTTTTTCTAATCAGTGTTGACCACCACCACATGTGCTTGATGTGTTTGACTTCATCCACAGCAGACTTTAATCCAATTTTTATACAGTTAACTCATATATTCTCAACTTATATCCAGAACACCAAAGTGAAGCATAGTTTAGACTTTATTAAAGTAAATTTTCATTTCTGACTTTCCACATTAACTTATCAAATGAGGCTATCTCACCGAAAAATCTTCCCATAGACACAAAACACCTCCAGTGTATGTAATAGAAAATAACTCCCTTTGTATCTTAATCTGATGTACCTCTTATCAAGAGTTCGCATCTATATATCATTCAAACTTTTTTTTTTCACAACACATTCTTCTCACAGCATCATTCTTTATTCTAATTTAAACAAAAATAGGTTATTAACTTGCAGTTGCCAGTCTTTATTTGTCTGAATCCAGGGAACAAACTTTTCATATCCCTACACTAAAGTATGCAGTAAACTATGAATTATGAAATCTGCACTCCATTATTCAAGCTTCTTTCAATCTTCACCCTTGAATCCCCTTCATTCATCAGAGCTCCCAGTGCACCTCGAAATTAACTCTGTATGACTATTCTCAGCTTCAGCTACACCACTATACTTTCTCGCTGTCTCTCACGTTTGCGAGGTAGCACAAGGAAACAGATGAAAGAATGGCCCAACCCACTCACATACACATGCATATGCATAAACGCCCACACACGCACATATACATAGCCAGACATATACATATATGTACATTCCTATGAGTCCAATATATACACATGTACATACTCATACATGCTGCCTTCATGCATTCCCGTCACCACCCAGCCCCTCCTCTCCCCGCGTGCACATGAGGTAGCACTAGGAAAAGACAACAAAGGCCACATTTGTTCACACTCAGTCTCTACTTGTCATGTGTAATGCACTGAAATCTCAGCTCCCTTTCCACATCCAGGTCCCACAAAACATTCCATGGCTTACCCCAGATGCCTCACATGCCCTGGTTCAATCCATTGACAGCACGTCAACCCTAGTATCCCACATTCATACCTAATGCCTTTATTCATTCCCGTCACCACCCTGACACTCATGAAATGACACCCCCCCTCCCCCAGCACGCACACAAAGTAGTGCTAGGAAAAGACAACAAAGGCCACGCAGCTCCCTTTCCACATCCAGCCCCACAAAACTTTCCATGGTTTACCCCAGATGCTTCATATGCTCTGGTTCAATCCACTGACAGCACGTCAACCCCAGTATACCACATCATTCCAGTTCACTCTATTCCTTGCATGCCTTTCACCCTCCTGTATGTTCAGGCCATATGATCACTCAAAATCTTTTCATTCCATCCTTCCACCTCCAATTAGGTCTCCCACTTCTTGTTCCCTCCACCTATGATACATATATCCTCTTTGTCAGACAATCTTTCCTCAATCATTCTCTCCATGTGATCAAACCACTTCATTACTTACTCGATTAAACTACCTAACACCACATATTGTCCTCAAACATATCATTTCCAACACATCCACCCTCCTCCACACAACCCTGTCTATCGCCCATGCCTCACAACCATATAACATTGTCGGAACCACTATTCCTTCAAACATACCCATTTTTGCTTTCCGAGATAACATTCTCGCCTTCCACACATTCTTCAATGCTCCCAGAACCTTTGCCCCTTCCCCCACCCTGTGACTCGCTTCCACTTCCATGGTTCCATCTGCTGCCAAATCCACTTTCAGATATCTAAAACACTTCACTTTCTTCAGTTTTTCTCCATTCAAACTTACCTCCCAGTTGATTTGTCCCTCAACCCTACTGAACCTAGTAACCTTGCTCTTATTCACATTTACTCTCAGCTTTCTTCTTTCACACACTTTACCAAACTCAATCACCAACTTCTGTAGTTTCTCACCCGAATAACCAACCAGCGCTGTATCACCAGCAAACAACAACTGACTCACTTCCCAAGCACTCTCATCCCCAACAGACTGCATACTTGCCCCTCTCTCCAACTCTTGCATTCACTTCCCTAACAACCCCATCCATAAATAAATTTAACAACCATGGAGACATCACGCACCCCTGCCGCAAACTGACATTCACTGGGAACCAATCAATTTTCTACTCGTACACATGCCTTACATCCTTGAAAAGCTTTCCACTGCTTCTAGCAACGTACCTCCCACACCATATACTCTTAATTATATATATATATATATATATATATATATATATATATATATATAATAATCCCTGGGGATAGGGAGAAAGAATACTTCCTACATATTCCCTGCACGTTGTAGAAGGCGACTTAAAGTGATTGGAGCTGGGGGCTGGAAATTCTCCCCTCCAGTTTTACTTTTCCAAAAGAAGGAACAGAGAAGGGGGACCAGGCGAGGAGTCTTCTCTCTAAGGATCTGTCATCTGTTCTTGAACACTACCTTGCTAATGCAAGAAATGGCGAATATATATGGAAATATATATATATATATATATATATATATATATATATATATATATATATATATATATATTTTGCTTTGTCGCTGTCTCCCGCATTAGCGAGGTGGCACAAGGAAACAGACGAAATAATGGCCCAACCCACCCACATAAACATGTATATACATGCACGTCCACATGTATGTATATATATATATATATATTCAGTTGCCCATGCACTCTATTGATATAAAAAAGGTATGTATAGGATGTTGAGAAATTCTTTTTCTCTCTTAAATCTAGTGCCAGTTAGTGTTGTGAGGGGATTTTTAGTTTAAATGTTGTGTCTGTGTTGATGTTATTGGTGTGGGAAATGAATGTCATATGTGTGATGCCTAGAATGGATTGTATTTTGCTCAGTTAGAAAGACAGGTCCATTCAAGGTGACTGGGGGTATGAGCTGGATTCTTGTCTATCTGGTGTTACCGGAGTGAAAGAAGACTTCTGTGGATATGCACTTCTGTTCTGGATAAGCCATTGCTGCATGTTTTATGTTTCTACTGTTGCTTTAGGATGTAAATGTTGTAATTCTGTAGTCATCAGCATACAAAAGTACCTTCATGTTGATTTTGCCTGAGGTAATGGGAGATCATATAGGAAGATATTGGAAAGAGCTGGAGAAAGAACTGCATGTTAGGAAACTATTGTAAAGTTTAGATGGTTTAAAGATGATGCAGTTGTGAGTGACTAGTATGGAGGCAAGCTATGAAACTGACAAACTACTTTTTGTCATTGTTGTGATGGCTAGTGTCGTTTCTTTTGTGTAAGGATATGTGATGCAGGACATGGTCAAATGCTTTGTTGATGTCCAATGCCACTAATATTGTGTGAGAAAGGGATTGGCTGAATCCATCTTGGATATGTTGTATGAGCTCTAAGTGTTTGGGTCTGAAGTGCATTGTGAGTGAGAGTGGGAAATTTTGTATGAATGTTATGGATCATTTTTCCACACAGTTTGGACACCAAGGATAGAAGTTACAAAGGGAGACAGAAGGAAAGGGAGTTGGGTGATTTGAAGAGTCTTAGGACTGGTATTACATTGCTATGTTTCCTGATGTTAGGGATTTTCTTGTACCACCAAAAGTAGTAAAGATATCTGTAAGTGCTTGGATTGCCCACGAGATATAGTGTTTTATGTGAAATTTTGACATGTTGTCAGGGCCTTTGGCAGGTGAGTTTTTAAGGGTTTTAAATGCATTGCTTATATCAGTTGGAGTGAAGGGTGGATGAGCATGGTTACCATGATTACACCATGTGATAATCATCTCTGGCGAAGATGTGTCAGCATTAATGGTGGAAAGGAATTTCTTGCTCCAATGGTGTTTACATTTCCCAGCTTCTGATGGATGCAAAGTCTTGCATCTGCAGGAGCTTTATAAGAAATTGGTTCTGGGATTGTATGATGAATGAATTAATTTCATTCATTTTTGTCTATAAGCGTTTGTTTCGGGTGAAGAAATATTTGTACAGTATCTTGATTTTTTATGCATAACTACACATACAAGCACACATTCTTACAAAATCAGATTAAAATATGGAAAAGTTCAAAGATGAGAGGCATGGTAAAACTCAGTACCTCCACAGCAGTCTGAAACATTTTGCCTGTTGCAGGATTAATCTATGACATAAATCCATTCTTTAATCTGTCATGTTTTATAGTTCCAACAATTTTTCTGGTGTTGCCATTCTCTTAATGTTAGATTCCAAATTTGGAATCATAACTTCATCCTGCAGATGGGATACAGACAGAAGTTTTATGTGGTGTTTCTGGGAATTCCTTTTTTTATGATATTGCAATTATCATCTGGTATGAACCATATAAGGTGACTTAATAATTGTTTTATGTTACTACCCAAGAGTAGCAAGTCTGTTGGAGAGAGCTTTGTATCCCTGCCCTTTTTTCATAGCCTGTAGAGTTGAGGCTGGAGGCTCTGTCCTGCAAATGTTCCCTACAAAAGATGCTAATAGCCTCAGATGAAAGCAGCACTCCTGCATCTGCTTTTTGAAAAATTACTGCAGGTCCTTATAATAAGATGAGTGGAATGCAAGAGGAATAAATGATGAATGTATGACAATGGAAGTTGCAGCTATCTTTGGGAAAAGGAAATGAAACACATTTGCTTGAGACATGGTTAGGATGTGGGACTTTCTTGTAGAATGGAGTGAAGGATGTGAGGTTACAGCTACACGATGATACTAAAGATTAAACAAGGAGTCTAACATTATTGATAAAGTGAGAGTGGTTTAAAAAGATATCTGTTTTCAAAAGTGTCAGCACAAGAATATTAGAAGCAAAATTATGCTGTTAGAAGTTACGAATGTTTGTAATGGTTGCATGTGTGCATGGTAAGAGGGAACTGAAATATGTTAACTACTGGAGAGAATCTGAAAGAGCAATTGTGGAAGAAGACCTTGGGGAGAAAGTCTTACCTTGATTGACTTGAATGGAAAACGTTAGGAAAGCACAATGGAGAAAGAACTGACATTTGTAAAGGAGTCCCAGGTGTAAATGACAAAGGTGAAAGAATACGTGGATTGTTATTGATTTTTTTGCACAATGCTGGAGCTCCTGCAACATCAAGGCTCCACTTCTTTTGGAGTGAAAAGTTCCTTAACAAGACAGTACTCCTTTTCATGCAATTACAATAGTACAGCCTTGCCAAAGGTGACCTTTCTCTCAAAATATAACCATATGCAGGTAGAGTCTGGTAACCTGTGTGAGCTATAGGCATGAGTGCTGCAACTTAACATAGTTAAAGAGAGAAGAGGGCAGACAAGAGTATGATTTATCTGTTTTTGGTAAGAAGGAACATGACAGGTAGTGTGCTAAATATATTGTCTAGAAACACATAAGAAGGTTTAAAAAGGTTTTGTCAAAGCATACTGTCTGTAGTCATGTGTAAGGTAGCATTTTATAGTAGACAGCAGAGAACCCAAATGTAAATAAAAAAAAATAGGGGGGAATGAAAATAAAAAGTTGAGAAATGAAAATGGGAAGCTTAACTAGTAAGCAAAGATAAAAATCAGAAGCAGTACTAAACGAGACTGAGGCGATATATTAGCAGCTTAAGAATATATTATTAGAGGCTGCTGTGTAGTGATATTTATAGAGATGTACAACATGGCTGAATGAAAATTGAAAGAATTTAGTTGAAGAGAAAAAGAGAGTCTAGAAGAAGCAAAATTTGCAGAAAATAGTAATGACTGAAGACCAGTTAAAAGCATGGTATAAATTAATAAGAAAGCAAATGAGGATCTCAGGAGAAAAATTACTGAAAAAATATGAAAATAACAAAGCATTTTCTTCACAAAAAAAGTTAATAGAAAAAAATGCACCAGGACCAGAAGAGTTTTGAACATATTTGGGATAATGGTAGTGACAAAGAGTGAAGTTATTACAAGAAAGTGAGAGTATCTCAAATGAATTACTCAAATTGATGGTGACATTGTGTCCATTGGTATTGTAACATTAGATAAGGAAGAGGGAAACATTACAGATAAATAACAAATATAAAAACAATTAATCATATGAAAAGGATTAGTAAACAACTTCATAAAGAACACAGTAGATTTTGGAGGGAAAGAGTGTGCGACAAACAGACTTTTGCACATACAAAAGTTCTTCAGAAAGAGAAAATGAGTGTGGGCACCATTAAAGGACTCATAAAAGGCATTTAATAAAGTGAATAGGAAACTTCTCTGACTATGTAGTGTTCATATGGACAGGGCATTAATTGAGAGGGGATAGACAATAGAGTACTACTTTATAATACAGAAACCATTTGATAGTTCCCGCAGTTACATAGCTAAATCAAAAGGAGGAGCTAGATAGATTTCTCATTACTATTATCATAATTAGTATTAATTTTTTTAATTATCATTATCATTGTTATTGCAGTATATATTCTTGGGAGTAGGGAAGAAAGAATGCTACTCATGTATCTCCTGCCCCTTGTAAAAGGTGGTTAAGAGGGGCTGGAGCAAGGGACAGAAAATCCTTCATTCCTGTACTATTACTTTCCAAAATGAGGAACAGAAGAGAGATGATTTAAAATGTTTCCCCCAAGGCTCAGTCATTTGTTCTGATGCTACCTTGCTAATGCAAGAAACAAAAAGCAGTTATGAAAGTTTATCATCATTTTTTTCATACATGCTCGCCATTTCCCACGAGAACAAGATAGCGCCAAAAACAGATTATTATTATTGTTATTCATTATTATCATTATTATTACTATTATTCCTCCCTGGGGATAGGGAAAAAGAATACTTCCCACGTATTCCCTGCATGTCGTAGAAGGCGACTAAAAGGGGAGGGAGCGGGTGGCTGGAAATCCTCCCCTCTCGTTTTTTTTAACTTTCCAAAAGAAGGAACAGAGAAGGGGGCCAGGTGAGGGTATTCCCTTAAAGGCCCAGTCCTCTGTTCTTAACGCTATCCCGCTGATGCGGGAAATGGCGAATAGTTTGAAAGAAAGAAGAAAGATTACTATTATTATTATTATTATTATTATTATTATTTTCTTTCTTTCAAACTATTTGCCATTTCCCGCATTAGCAAGGTAGCGTTAAGAACAGTGGACTGGGCCTTTGAGGGAATACCCTCACCTGGTCCAATTCTCTGTTCCTTCTTCTGGAAAATTAAAAAAAACGAGAGGGGAGGATTTCCAGCCCCCCACTCCCTCCCCTTTTAGTCGCCTTCTACGACACGCAGGGAATACGTGGGAAGTATTCTTTCTCCCCTATCCCCAGGGAATATTATTATTATTATTATTATTATTATTATTATTATTATTATTATTATTATTATTATTTCTTTCTTTCGTACTATTCGCCATTTCCCGCATTAGCAAGGTAGCGTTATGAACAGAGGACTGGGCCTTAGAGGGAATATCCTCACCTGGCCCCCTTCTCTGTTCCTTCTTTTGGAAAATTAAAAAAAAACGAGAGGGGAGGATTTCCAGCCACCCGCTCCCTCCCCTTTTAGTTGCCTTCTACGACACGCAGGGAATACGTGGGAAGTATTCTTTCTCCCCTATCCCCAGGGATATCATCATTATTACTATTATTATTATTATTTCCAGTCCCCATTCTCATGCCCCTTTTGGTCACCCTTTGCAACAAGATGGAGATGTATGGGTAGTACTCTTATTCCTGGATAAAGGAGGTTTGAATGAAGAGGGCTTTGAGGAAGTGGAGTGCTTTAGATATCCAAAAGTGGACTTGGCAGTGTATGGAACCATTAAGGACAAAGTGAGTTATATGGTGAGAGATGGGGCAAAGGTCCTGGGTGTACTGAATATATGAAAGATCACTGGCTGTGAAGGCAAAGATGGGTATATTTGTTAGTGTAGTAGTCCCAATCATGTTATATGGGTGCAACTCTTGGGCCCTAAATGCAAAAGAACAGAATAGGGTGGATGAGTTGGAAATTAAATGGCTTGGATATGTGGAGCAAATGAATGAAGAGGGACTGACTAAGGATATTGACCAAGAGGGTATATCTGTTATAAGTGGAGGGAGCAAGGAGGAAGCCGGGACCAAGAAGGAAATGGAATGAGAGGCTTTGAGTTATTAGGACATGAATATTAAAGAGGGGAAGAGATGTGCATGGGATACATGCAGTGGAGTGCTGCAGGATACAGGGGATCATGTACTGCAGTTTCAATACATTATACATGACAGCTAGAGTGGATAATGTGGGAAACAGCAAAGAAACAAAAAAATTCATTATTATCATTATTATTACATTTTATTTATTTATTTATTATACTTAGTCGCCGTCTCCCACATAAGCGAGGTAGCGCAAGGAAACAGATGAAAGAATGGCCCAACCCACCCACATACACATGTATATACATAAACGCCCACTCACACACATATACGTACCTATACATTTCATCTTATACTTACACATGTACATATCCACACTTGCTACCGTCATCCATTCCTGTCGCAAACCCGCCACACATGAAATGGCATCCCTCTCCCCCCGTGCATGTGTGAGGTAGCACTAGGAAAGGACAACAAAGGCCACATTCGTTCACACTCAGTCTCTAGCTGTCATGTGTAATGTACTGAAACCACAGCTCCCTTTCCACATCTAGGCCCCACAAAACTTTCCATGGTTTACTCCAGATGCTTCATTCCATTGACAGCATGTCGATCCGGTATACCACATCTTTCCAATTCACTCTATTCCTTGCGTGCCTTTCACCCTCCTGTACGTTCAGGCCCCGATCGCTTAAAATCTTTTTCACTCCATCCTTCCACCTCCAATTTCGTCTCCCACTTCTTGTTCCCTCCACCTCTGACACATATATCCTTTTTGTCAATCTTTCCTCACTCATTCTTTCCATGTGACCAAACCATTTCAATACACCCTCTTCTGCTCTCTCAACCACGCTCTTTTTATTACCACACATCTCTCTTACCCTTTCATTACTTACTCGATCAAACCACCTCACACCACATACTGTCCTCAAACATTTCATTTCCAACACATCCACCCTCCTAAGCACAACCCTATCTATAGCCCATGCCTCACAACCATATTGTTATTATTATCATTATCATTATTATTATTATTATTATGAAAAAATCACTTTTATGGGTCTACTGTAGCTTCTAGGCTATACACCACACACGTAGGATCAAGGTAAAGTAGGCATCTTTCAGGCAACAAGGTCCTTGATGCTGTATTCTTTCCATCCACTCACAAAGATACAGTCTTGTCAAAAAAGAAGAAGCTTTCTTGCTCACAGTGTCACCTCTTGCAGGTATAGTCCCACTACAGTTTTACAAATACCTAGCAAAACAGAACAGTCGGTCACTTCAATTATGTATGTAGGAAAAGGATGCTGAAAGTGAATGCAACTTAGATGTTAGATTTTGAAAGGGATGGGAATGCAGTTTAACATCGATCTCCACAGTAAAAATCTGCAAGTTGTGTATAGGTTTAGATATCTGGGAATAAAGTTTAGTCACGATAAGAGTGGGAAAACTGAAGTTGAACCATACAAAGGAAATAATTGAATGTGCACTGATAGCTTTGGTGAATGCTAAACTTTTAAGTACAGAGTGAACAAGAAGCTTGCATGGACATGAAATATAGATTTGTATAGGTAAAGGTAGACCAACAGTAAGAGCATCTGAGATGAATATCTTTCCAATAAATTTGGAGTTAAGAGAACAGACATACTGAAGTTGTGAGAAGGATGCATGGTGTGATTATATCATTATAAAGGTACTTAGATGAAAATCCTGTAGGATGGTATGGCCATGTGGAACATAAGGCAGATGATAAGTTAGTAGTACAAGGAAGAGAGGTAGAATACAGAATAGATAGACTGATTCAGTGAGGAAAGTGGTAAGAGCTATAGGTATTGTAGATGAAGATTCCAAATGCATAATTTAGGAGTAACTGCAATAAAGGTATTTTGTGAACAAAGGTAGAATGACGGTTAAAGTTACTCTCGCTTTACAATAACCTTACTGCGAAAAGTTGAAAATAGTAGCTTATAAGTGAGGAAATTCACCTTTCACCTTAACTCACTAGAGCTAGGTTGAAGAATTGTATAAATGACTTGCAAGGCTGTATGTACCTGATAAACCTCATAAAACTGGGAATGATGGTAATGACAGACAAGTAAATGATAAACATGGTTACAACACTCATGTGGACTTTAGTGGATGTATTTATTTATATGTACCTGTGAAAATAATTCTCTAAACTAGTGTGTAAGTCATTAAACACCTGTGTAACATTTCTACACTACTAAAAATTCCCTCGTTCATTACTTTTCATCTGAGTATGAATGATGTAAGTGTCTTAACCTTGACGTCAGGGTTTCATTAGAATTATGTTTATTTCACTTCATTAGTTTGAAATTCTACAAATCAAATTAACAAATTCAACAAGTTTACTGTCCTTCCCTAATGTAAAAGTAATTAAAATCTGTTTTGCACTACAAAATATCCTCCACATGGAAGTGCTAGTTTTTGTAGTATCAAAATTTCGGCCAATTCCATATGAAATTCTCAGTGAAAAATCCAGACAGCAATTTAGTTATGTAAGTATTCTAAGGGGTTTATTTCAATGCAAGTGTTTACCTTATACACATGTTCTGTCCCCAGCAGAGCTAACATTACACTATTTTACACATTTCATATGCTTGAACTTGCACTAGTTCTTTAAGAATGCCTCCTAAAACCTTCATTCTTTTGATATTTGGCTGACAATTTACCAATATGAATGTTAAAAATATACTGTTGAGTTTGTAAGTGTATAAACAAACGTTTTGAGCCTTGTTTGGCTCCTGTTGGCAGCGAAACAAAAGGTGGAATTTTACATACATTACTGGTAGTGGCATCTTTTATACACAAAAATGTTTTCATTTCAACTGGAATTATCAGTTTGTTGGTAGTTATGACTTCATATATTCAACAGAAACAGTTTCATCAAATCAACCAACAAATCTGACTATTCTACTCCATGTGAATACATTTAACGTATCTAAGGTCGTTCATCAAGCCCACAAGCGAAATAAGAGTTGCTAACCAGTGATAAAAGACACAAACAGTGTCTCTGAATAGTAAAGGAAGTAGTTAAAGCAGTGCAGGATAAGCTGAGGGTAGTGCAGCGAGGGTAGCCTAGCTAGAAATACAACCCTGTCCTTACCTGGGTCTCACTTTCCACACTTATGTCTCCACTTGCAGCATCAAATTTTGTTACTGAAGAGGAAAATTGCTTTAAACAATGTTAGTTAATATGTGCAATGCACCACATTGTCTTCTCTCAGTAGTTATCTTCAGAGCTTTAATATATATAGTACATGTGGTTGCGTGTGGAGAGTGAGGGATGGGTTAGACATCAAGACGGTGCGGATGAGTGAATGGTGTGGGCACCATGAGAACACCCACACACTTTACCTCTGAGGAAGGAGCGCGACCTCGCAGAGAACATGTAAATCTTGAGAGGACTTCCCGGACTGAGGTAGTCGATGGCGACGGTCTTGCACAACCACAACCTCCAAGGAGACTAACATGAATATTTCACTTCTGAGGCAGAAGGTAAAAAACTTGCAAGTGTAGTTTTGTGTACAGTTCTCAATACAGATTTTGTGGGCTCTAATGTTATAAAGAGTAATATCAAGAATTTTAAACATTTTTCCGTTTAAATACTTTTAAATTCAAATTTTTCCATATGGAAGTTTTAAAATTTTCTAAACAAATTAGAGAGAGAGCATTTCTACACTACAAAAAAGGGTGGGCAAACAAATACAATTAATTATTCAACCACGTTTAAATATATACAATCTCGTTTATTATAAGAAAGACCAGCTAGAGGGAAACTACAGCTATTTCGCATGACACCCTTGAAGCATGGGATTTTAGTACAGTACTTAGTTTAAAAAGCATGAAAAACTATTCTGTTTGTGGCTGAGCTTTGGACTGCATGTGCCTCACCCAAAGCTTGGGGGATCCCAGCCTTCAGGTCGGCGCTTGATGGGTGATTTTCCCGTGCATAGCCTTGGATTGCATGTATCTCGTCACCTGCACGTAAGTACAAAGCTGATTTTGTTTCTTGTTTACCCAGTTTTCCTGTGATTGCTTCTTTGTCATGTTATTTCTTCTTTTCCTGACATGCTTCCAATGGATCCCTCACCATATATCGTGGACTGCACACCTTTTGGTTAATGCACCGATACCCTGCACTGTGACTGGCTGCCTGCAATGCACATCATCTGCACGCTGATTTATCAATAACAACACTAACTCTACACCTCACAAGCTACTGTTGTTTGCACGTGCACCTTTATGTTGTTTGGATGCTTTACTCTTTGAACTTTCACATGCTTTTCTCATGAAACAATGTGCCATTTGCACTTCTCTATGACAACACAAGCAAATTATGGAAAATGTTAAACCTATCAATAACACCATAATCTATCATATATCCACCTATGACTTGCTTCTGGTAATAAAACAACATTCACTGTCTACGCCCTGGACTGCTTGGCATGCAATATCTGACTGCACAGCTGCCATACTTCCCAACAATGCTACATCTGTAGTCTACACCGACGAAAATGGTCAGGTACTTAACAACACTTATTGGCTATTTGCATGGCCTGTCAACACTGCTGCTTTGTTTCAGTACATTATGGCTTGGTAACTTCCTTCATTGTGCTTAAGTTCTTAATATGTATATACAGTGAACCCTAGTCAATTTGACAAAGAAGGGGGGAGCCATTCTATTAGTCATAACATTTGAAGCCCTACCTGATAAATTCTGCAGTAGCACAAGAAATATTTAGCCAGCTCCTGCATGTGTGTGCATGTCAGGACTCAGAGGTCTCACCATATAGCACAGTTAAAATACCACACGTATAACTGTCAAACATTTTCTCTACAAACAGGTATCTACATCTATGACAAAATCTGTTAAGTCAACAATGAAACAATGAAGAGAGGGAAAACTAATTTATAGGTTTCCCAGCTATGAAACAAATGCACTGTGATAACTTTCATTTCCAAGGCTGTTCTCATCTACATGAAATATTTCCAATTTGTACATTATTCATAAGGGTTAGCTTTTATGCTTGGAATATTTCTTGTACACTGTGGATCGAAATGTTTGAATTTGCCAAAACTGAACTGTTATGAGCCACATTGACAGGGTTCACTGTACGTCAGAAATATGTGCATGCCTTCTAATGCTTGTGCTTGTATTAATTATACATAAAATCACTTCACCAGCCCAGGTACAGATGACAATGGTAAGTACAAGTGCAATATATAATCATACTGTATTTCCAATAATGAACTGTGGTGTGATATTTCCTAGGACTTACAGATGTATACCATATCCCATCATTTCATATACATACTTGGCAGTCTGACTCATGCACTAACTTGAACATCTGTTACCCCTAACTTTTCATGCCTAAGAATTTTTTGATTATGCTGGTCTTCTTTGATGACACATGTAATTGAAAATAAAGACTGCTTTTATATTTTCATTTTGTAAATGGATAAAACTTCAGCATAGTCCCAAGACACATCTGACTTTTAATTGTACAAATGCTGAGAATCTGTTTACCTCTCTTTCAAATGATACAGGACTTTTAGCACTGAAATACATGAACCTTCATATACTTCTTAAATAATTGTTTCTACATTGTTAGCAATTTCCTCCTCCGTTGTTATATTCATTAACACAGCATTCAACACGCAGTCTGTGTCTGTAAATGACACAATTTAATACTATAATCACTAATGCAACACAAAACAATTGCAAACTCTTAAAGCTCATTACTGTACCAAGATATGATATTGGACAAAAGACCTCCTCAATGGCTTACAGCAAAATATAACATTTCCATCTAATATTTTTCATCCCATTTATTCCCCTCCCTCAACCATCCCTCCCTCATTCTCCCCATCATCTAATTTGAAAGTAAATAAGAAGCAGACCACAAACACCCTTCAAACATCTACAGGGCATCAAGAGAGACCAGTATAGGCAAGTCACAAAACCATAATTACTAAATTATCTCTCTACCTTTTCCAATGCATTTCAATAAACTCATATTTTGCTTCGAGCTATCTATACACCCCACCACTCTCCCAAGTACTACTACAAGTATACAGTAATAAAAGGAATGGTTAAGGTCCAGACAAGTCTCTTTTTTATTTTCAGGGTCAATGAGTTCATTCGAAAATGTTAAAAACCTAACATTGTGCACCGAGCAAATCTGGCTTAGGGTGTCACCTCAATAGTAGATTATACTGATTACATGATATTTTTCTCATACTAGGTATATGCATACTATGTTTTTTTTCTTTTTTTTTTTTGCTTTGTCGCTGTCTCCCGCGTTTGCGAGGTAGCGCAAGGAAACAGACGAAAGAAATGGCCCAACCCACCCCCATACACATGTATATACATACGTCCACACACACAAATATACATACCTACACAGCTTTCCATGGTTTACCCCAGACGCTTCACATGCCCTGATTCAATCCACTGACAGCACGTCAACCCCGGTATACCACATCGATCCAATTCACTCTATTCCTTGCCCTCCTTTCACCCTCCTCCATGTTCAGGCCCCGATCACACAAAATCTTTTTCACTCCATCTTTCCACCTCCAATTTGGTCTCCCACTTCTCCTCGTTCCCTCCACCTCCGACACATATATCCTCTTCGTCAATCTTTCCTCACTCATTCTCTACAATTGCCCAAACCATTTCAAAACACCCTCTTCTGCTCTCTCAACCACGCTCTTTTTATTTCCACACATCTCTCTTACCCTTACGTTACTTACTCGATCAAACTACCTCACACCACACATTGTCCTCAAACATCTCATTTCCAGCACATCCATCCTCCTGCGCACAACTCTATCCATAGCCCACGCCTCGCAACCATACAACATTGTTGGAACCACTATTCCTTCAAACATACCCATTTTTGCTTTCCGAGATAATGTTCTCGACTTCCACACATTCTTCAAGGCTCCCAGGATTTTCGCCCCCTCCCCCACCCTATGATCCACTTCCGCTTCCATGGTTCCATCCGCTGCCAGATCCACTCCCAGATATCTAAAACACTTTACTTCCTCCAGTTTTTCTCCATTCAAACTTACCTCCCAATTGACTTGACCCTCAACCCTACTGTACCTAATTACCTTGCTCTTATTCACATTTACTCTTAACTTTCTTCTTTCACACACTTTACCAAACTCAGTCACCAGCTTCTGCAGTTTCTCACATGAATCAGCCACCAGCGCTGTATCATCAGCGAACAACAACTGACTCACTTCCCAAGCTCTCTCATCCCCAACAGACTTCATACTTGCCCCTCTTCCCAAAACTCTTGCATTCACCTCCCTAACAACCCCATCCATAAACAAATTAAACAACCATGGAGACATCACACACCCCTGCCATAAACCTACATTCACTGAGAACCAATCACTTTCCTCTCTTCCTACACGTACACATGCTTTACATCCTCGATAAAAACTTTTCACTGCTTCTAACAACTTGCCTCCCACACCATATATTCTTAATACCTTCCACAGAGCATCTCTATCAACTCTATCATATGCCTTCTCCAGATCCATAAATGCTACATACAAATCCATTTGCTTTTCTAAGTATTTCTCACATACATTCTTCAAAGCAAACACCTGATCCACACATCCTCTACCACTTCTGAAACCACACTGCTCTTCCCCAATCTGATGCTCTGTACATGCCTTCACCCTCTCAATCAATACCCTCCCATATAATTTACCAGGAATACTCAACAAACTTATACCTCTGTAATTTGAGCACTCACTCTTATCCCCTTTGCCTTTGTACAATGACACTATGCACGCATTCCGCCAATCCTCAGGCACCTCACCATGAGTCATACATACATTAAATAACCTTACCAACCAGTCAATAATACAGTCACCCCCTTTTTTAATAAATTCCACTGCAATACCATCCAAACCTGCTGCCTTGCCGGCTTTCATCTTCTGCAAAGCTTTTACTACCTCTTCTCTGTTTACCAAATCATTTTCCCTAACCCTCTCACTTTGCACACCACCTCGACCAAAACACCCTATATCTGCCACTCTATCATCAAACACATTCAACAAACCTTCAAAATACTCACTCCATCTCCTTCTCACATCACCACTACTTGTTATCACCTCCCCATTTACGCCCTTTACTGAAGTTCCCATTTGCTCCCTTGTCTTACGCACTTTATTTACCTCCTTCCAGAACATCTTTTTATTCTCCCTAAAATTTAATGATACTCTCTCACCCCAACTCTCATTTGCCCTCTTTTTCACCTCTTGCACCTTTCTCTTGACCTCCTGTCTCTTTCTTTTATACATCTCCCACTCAATTGCATTTTTTCCCTGCAAAAATCGTCCAAATGCCTCTCTCTTCTCTTTCACTAATAATCTTACTTCTTCATCCCACCTCTCACTACCCTTTCTAATCAACCCACCTCCCACTCTTCTCATGCCACAAGCATCTTTTGCAATCCATCACTGCTTCCCTAAATACATCCCATTCCTCCCCCACTCCCCTTACTTCCATTGTTCTCACCTTTTTCCATTCTGTACTCAGTCTCTCCTGGTACTTCCTCACACAAGTCTCCTTCCCAAGTTCACTTACTCTCACCACCCTCTTCACCCCAACATTCACTCTTCTTTTCTGAAAACCCATACAAATCTTCACCTTAGCCTCCACAAGATAATGATCAGACATCCCTCCAGTTGCATACTAGGTATATACATATAAACTGAAGACATTATTAAATACAGTACATGAATTATTGAATTTGATAATTTTTTTTTTTTTTCAGATTTCTGAAATTTCTGGTCTGGATTTTTTTTGTACCTGCATAGCCTACTTCACCCAAAACTCAGTCTCCCACAGACATAGTGTACATAATGTCATCCATTTATAATGATTATTGCATTCAATGTGCTTTTTAGTCTTTTCATGTTTTTAGCCTATCTGAAGTAGTACACCACCACTTCACTTGGTCCACTCTATGTGATTATATCTGCAAACAATAATTCAATTATAAAGAAAAAGTATTTCTTATATTTTTGGCATTGATGATAATGGTCTTGAAGGGACTTGCCATATCTATAAGCTTTGAAAACTGTGGATGGGCTAAATTCAAGTGTTAATAGCTTTTCTTCGTAAATCTACTTTAAATCTATTCATAATTTTTTATAAGAACAATTCTCATATTTACTCGGATTTACGGATTCATAAGAATTAGTGCTTTATGTATGACTCAGATTCCAGTTCTAGGTACAGTTTTCTCCATCTATTTCACCATTCAAGAAAAAAAATTAAAATTTACAAGGTCAGTAATGCAAAGAATTACCCTACTGCTAGCATCAGCAGTTTTCAACAGAATTCTTAATTCCCCATGAAGTGAGAAAGACATTAACCCATTCGTAGTGTCTGGGATGTATTGGCCCCCCTAGTTTTTCTTTTACTGTAGCTAGGGCATAGATACCCCTTTTACTTTCTATTCATTGTGGCTGGGACATCTACATTAATAATTCTTGGATTAGACCTCTGCCTTGAGGTGAAATTATATAGCCACTGATGCCTAAAGTGACATACCATGCATTTTTACCAGACGACGTAGCCTAACATTTTTTCTTTTTTTTACAAACTGGTGGAGATGTCAAGAGCATTTATATGAAATATGTGAAGAAAACTTTTTGCAGTCATATTTGTATGTGACAAAAAGTATGCCTAACTGTACTGGTGTACCTCATGTGCCTGGCAGTGGGGGAAGAAAAGTGAAAAGGCATTTACCAAAAACATAATTTTGCCAAGTTTAGTTGTATATCATTTTGTTAAGAAAATCATTTTCTTGTTAGTTATAATAACAAACTTAAGGGGGTAAATTTATAGAACATTTGAGAATATCCTGCAATCAAAGTATCCAGTGCATATTAGGATTGCTGCACTGAAAGGGTTAATGATCCATAGCTGTTGTGGTTCAGCCACACAAAATAATGGCATATACTCAAACCGTGGTCTAGCTATATATGCATACAAACTTTAGCTACTGAATAAGAGATTGCATGGAATATGGGGATATTCACCAGAATGTTTTCTTTACATACATAAACACACACCAACCCGCTTTCCCATTGCACTGGTACTCGCAGCCACGATCAAAAAAATTATATAGTATCAACCACTTAATAGTAGCTCATCTGATGAAAATTTCCAGAATTTTTGATATTCTTTCAATATGTCTTTCATCACCACTCCATTCTCACTTCCCAGTTTAAGCAGTTAAAAATATATCAAGACTGTCTAAAATTAAACCTTGTTTGCTTAAAAGGCAATAACAACAGAACTTGTTAAGCAAGGGCACTAACATGCACTAGAAGATGTATTCATTCATTTTACCCCTCAAAAATGATAAAAAACAGTAAAAGAGTCTTAAATTACTAATGATATGAGAATAATGAAAAGGAAAGTGTGAAGGTAAAGTAGTACCAATGATGTATGAATTGGAGGCATGAGTTCTAAATGAGGATGTGCAGAGAAGAGTAGAAATGTTGGAAATAAATGTTTAAGGATAACATTTGGTGTAAAATGATATGACTGAGTAAAGAGTAAAAAGGTAAGAGAGCGGTGTAGTAATAAAAAAAACTGGATGAGAGAACTGAAAAGGCACTGTAGAAATAGTTTGAATGTACAGACAGAATGGGTGAGGAAAGGTTGACAAAGAGGATATATTTGTCAGAGGTGGAGGGGACAAGGAGAATGGGAAGACCAAATTGGAGATGGAAGGATGGAGTGAAAAAGATTTTGAGTAATCAGGGCCTTAACTTGCAGGAGAGTCAACAGCCTGCACAGCATAGAGTGATTTGGAACAATGTGGTATAAATGGATAAATATGATGTCAATGGTCTGATGCAGGCAGAAATTATGGAAAGGTTTTTAGGGCCTGGTTGTGGAAAGGGTGTTGAGATTTCAATGCATTGCACATGGCAGCTAGAGAATGGATAATGCAAGAAATGATAGTATGAAAAAATATAGATCATATAATACCTTCCAGACAGCAGGAGTTGGTGACACTAACCACTTATTACCCTAACTTGTGTGTGTACATATATCTCCATATTCCTTGCATGTCATACAAGGTGACTAAAGGGGACAGGAGATGTGGGCTGAAAACCCTCCCTTTCTTGTATTTCAATTTCTAAAAGAGGAAACAGAAGGAGCCAGGAAGGTAGTACCCATCCTCTCAAAGGCTCAGGAACGGGTGTCTAAATGTGTGTGGATGTGGCCAAGATGAGAAGAGAGGAGAGAGTGGAAGTGTTTAACAAAATACACCTGGATGTTCTGGCTATGAGTGAAACAAAGCTCAAGAACAAGGGGTTGGAATGTTTTAAAGATGTCTTCTGCGTAAAGTCAGGGGTTGGTGAGAGGACAGGAGCTAAGGACGGAATAGCACTACTCCTGAAGCAGGAGTTGTGGGAGTGTGATGGAGTGTAAGGGAGTAAATTCTGAACTGATGTGGGTAAAACTGGAAGTGGATGGAGAGAGATGGATTACTACTGGTGCTTTTGCACCAGGCCATGAGAAGAAAGATCATAAGGCAATTATTTTGGGAGCAGCTGAGTATGTGTCTGCAGTCTGATGTAAGAGACTAGGTATAAGGGATAGGGGATTTAAATGCAAAGGTAAGTAATATGGCAGTTGGGGTTATAATTGCAGCATGGAGTATTCAATGTCATGAATGGAAATGGTGAAGAGCTTGAGTACTGAAAAAAAGACTAGTGATTGGGAATACCTGCTTTAAAAAGGGGTTTTACACAAACATACACACATGAGCAAGAGAGATGGTCAACTGGCATTAATAGAATTCATATTAACTGATAAGTGTGTAAAAGAGAAAAATTTTGGATACAAATGTGCTTAGAGGAGTGGCTGGTAAGATGTCTGATCACAATCTTATAGAGGTGAAGATGAAGATTTTTAAGAGGTTTTTGTAAAAGGTAAGTAATATGGCAGTTGGGGGTTATAACTGTGGCATGGAGTATTCAATGTCATGAATGGAAATGGTGAAGAGCTTGAGTGCTGAAAAAAGACTAGCAATTTGGAATACCTGCTTTAAGAGAGGGTTTTACACAAATATACACACGTGAGCAGGAAAGATGGTCAACTAGCATTAATAGAATTCATATTAATTGATAGGTGTGTAAAAGAGAAACTTTTGGATACAAATGTGCTTAGAGGGGTAACTGGTGAGATGTCTGATCACTATCTTATGGAGGTGAGGGTGAAGATTTGTAGAGGTTTTCATAAAAGGGGAAACAATGGCAGGGAGAAGAGAGTGGTGAGAGTAAGCAAGCTTGGAAAGGAGACATGTAAAGGAATACCAGGAGAGATTGAGTGTATAATGGCAAAAGGTGAGAGTAAATGAAGCGAGGGGAGTATGTGATGAATGGAAGGTATTTAGGGAAGCAGTGATAGCATAGGCAAGACATGCACGTGGCATGCGAAAGGTGGGAGGTGGGCAGATTAGAAAGGGTGGTGATTG
This sequence comes from Panulirus ornatus, assembly GCF_036320965.1. Classification (NCBI taxonomy): domain Eukaryota; kingdom Metazoa; phylum Arthropoda; class Malacostraca; order Decapoda; family Palinuridae; genus Panulirus; species Panulirus ornatus. Next base: position 29,500,627 of record NC_092279.1, read on the forward strand.
GTGAGATGAAGAAGCAAAGTTGCTAGTGAAAGAGGAAAGAGAGATTTTGGGTAGTATTTACGGGGTAGGAGTGCAAATGATTGGGAGATGTATAAGAGAGAAAATGGCATGAGGTGAAGAGGAAGGTGCAGGGTTTGAAAATCAGGGCAGCTGAGAGTTAGGGTGAGTGACTACCAGCACACTTTAGGGAGAAAAAGATGTTTTGGAAGGAGGTAAATAATGTGCAAAAACAAACAAATAGGAACAACGGTGAAGGGAGCAAATGGGGAAGTGATAATAGGGAGCAGTGAAGGTAGGAGGAGATGGAGTGAGTATTTTGAAGGATTTTTGAATATGTTTGATGACAGGATGGCAGATGGAGGGTGTTTTAGTCAGGTTAGTATGCAAAGTAAGAGTCATGAAAGTGGTTTGGCAAATAAAGATGGTGAAAGCCTTGCATAAGATGCAGCAAGGCAGCTGGAGTGGATAGTACTACTGTTGAATTTACTAAGAAAGGGAGTGACTGTTGTTGATTGATTGGCAAGAATATTCAGTGTATGTATGGATAATAATGAAGTGCATGAGGATTGGCAGAATGCATGTATAGTACCACTGTATAAAGGCAAGGGGGATAAAGGTGAGTCCTCAACCTACAGAGTTATAAGTATATTGAGTATATCTGGCAAGTTGTATGGGAGGGTATTGAGTGAGAGGGAGAAGGCATGAACAGAGCATCAGACTGGGAAGGAGCAGTGTAGTTTCAGGAGCGGTAGGGGATGTGTGAATCAAGGGTTTGCTTTAAAGAATGTGTGAGAAATATTGGTAAAAACACATGGATTTGCATGAGACATATGAATCTGGAGAAGGCATATGATAGGGTTGATAGAGATGCTTTGTGGAAGGTCTTAAGACATAGTATAAGGTGTGGGTGGTAAGCAAGCAGAAGCAGAGAAGTTTTTATCAAGTGTAAGGCTTGTGTGCAAGTAGGAAGAGAGGAGAGTGAATGGTTCTACGTGAAGCATTATCTACAGCTGGGGTGTGTGATGTTACCAAGGTTTTTAATTGGTTTATGAATGGAGTGGTGGAGAAAAATGCGATAGTCCTGATGAAAAGGGCCTGGGAAGTGAGTCAGTTGTTGTTTGCTGGTGATACAGCATTGGTGGTAGATTCATATGAGAAACTGCAGAAGTTGGTTACTTAGTTTGGAAAAGTGTGTGAAAGGAGAAAGTTGAGAGTAAATGTGAATAAGAGCAATGTTATTAGGTTCAGCAGGGTTGAGGAACAAGTTAGTTGGAAGGTGAATTTGAATGGAGAAATATTGGAGGAAGTGAGGTGTTTTAGATATCTGTGAGTAAACTTAGCAGCAAATGGAACCAAGGAAGTGGAAGTGAGTCGTAGGATGAGGAGGAGGTGAAGGATCTGGTAGCGATGAGGAATGTGTGGAAAGAGAGAAAATTATTTTGGAGAGCAAAATTTAGTATGTTTGAGGGAATAGTTCCAACAATATCATATGGTTGTGGGGCATGGTCTACAGATAGGGTTGTACAAAGGAGGTTGGATGTGTTGGAAATGAAATGTTTAAGGACAATATGTGGAGAGAGGTGGTTTGATCGAGTATGTAATGAAAGGGTTAGAGAGATGTGTAGTAATAAAAAGAGCGTGGTTGAGAGCAGAAGAGGGTGTGTTAAAATGGTCTAGACATATGGTAAGAATGAGTGAGGAAAGGTTGACAAAGAGGATATATGTGTCAGAAGTGGAGGGAACAAGGAGAACAGGAAGACCAAATTGGAGGTGGAAAAATGAAGTGAAAAGATTTTGAGCAATCAGGGCCTGAACATGCGGGAGGGTGAGAGGTGTGCAAGGAATAGAGTGAGTTGGAACGATGTGCTATACCAGGGTCACCACTCTATCAATGCACTCAGCCAGGGCATGTGAAATGTCTGGGGTAAATCATGGAAAGGTCTGTGGGGCCAGGATGGGCTTCTTGTAACAAAAGTGTAACAAATGAGGATGTCTAAATGTTTAGTGTTGCCCTATTCTCCCAACTTAGCTGATCTAACATTGCCTGTAATGTTGCTTTCCAATACAATAACACTCAGTAAGAGTGTGATAAATAGTAAGCCAAATCATGCAACAACTGGGTGCATTTACACTTTCAAATACAAGGTTTTGGGAGTGTTGAGGAATGTGAGGATGGTGAGAATGTTATCTAGATCAAAAATTGGTATGTTTGAAAGAATAGTGGTTCCAACAATGTAATATGGTTGTGAGGCTTGGGTTATAGATAGGGTTGTGCAGAGGAGGGTGGATGTGTTGGAAATGAAATGTTTGAGGAGGGGATGCTATTTTGTGTGTGGTGGGGTGGTGATGGGAATGGATGAATAACAGAATATATATATTTATTTATTTATTTTGCTTTGTCGCTGTCTCCCTCGTTTGCGAGGTAGCGCAAGGAAACAGATGAAAGAAATGGCCCAACCCACCCCCATACACATGTATATACATACACGTCCACACACGCAAATATACATACCCATACATCTCAATGTACACATATATATACACACACAGACACATACATATATACCCATGCACACATCTGCCTTTATTCATTCCCATCGCCACCTCGCCACACATAGAATAACATCCCCCTCCCCCCTCATGTGTGCAAGGTAGCGCAAGGAAAAGACAACAAAGGCCCCATTCGTTCACACTCAGTCTCTAGCTGTCATGCAATAATGCCCGAAACCACAGCTCCCTTTCCACATCCAGGCCCCACACACCTTTCCATGGTTTACCCCAGACGCTTCACATGCCCTGATTCAATCAATTGACAGCACGTTGACCCCGGTATAAAACATCGATCCAATTCACTCTATTCCTTGCCCGCCTTTCACCCTCCTGCATGTTCAGGCCCCGATCACTCAAAATCTTTTTCACTCCATCTTTCCACCTCCAATTTGGTCTCCCACTTCTCCTCGTTCCCTCCACCTCCGACACATATATCCTCTTGGTCAATCTTTCCTCACTCATTCTCTCCATGTGCCCAAACCATTTCAAAACACCCTCTTCTGCTCTGTCAACCACGCTCTTTTTATTTCCACACATCTCTCTTACCCTTACATTACATACTCGATCAAACCACCTCACACCACACATTGTCCTCAAACATCTCATTTCCAGCACATCCACCCTCCTGCGCACAACTCTATCCATAGCCCACGCCTCACAACCATACAACATTGTTGGAACCACTATTCCTTCAAACATAGCCATTCTTGCTTTCCGAGATAATGTTCTCGACATCCACATATTCTTCAAGGCTCCCAGGATTTTTGCCCCCTCCCCCAGCCTATGATTCACTTCCGCTTCCATGGTTCCATCCGCTGCCAGATCCACTCCCAGATATCTAAAACATTTTACTTCCTCCAGTTTTTCTCCATTCAAACTTACCTCCCAATTGACTTTTTGACAATTTACCTCCCAATATATATATATATATATATATATATATATATATATATATATATATATATATATATATAGGCCAGACTGGAAAAACTGTAAAGGAGAGGTGTTATCATCATGCAATATGCAGGGATGACCACAAAAATGCAATAGCTAAACGCTGCCATGAAAAGGATCACCCCATAGACCTTGAAAATCCCATTATCCTATACCACTATGCTGATTATGCCACATGCAACATCACTGAATCAGTCTTAATTGCTAATACTAAGAACTTTAATTTGTCCCCAAGCAACTTTAAAGCCCATCCTATCATTAACCAAATCATTGTGAGAGAAGTGGCAAAACACAAAAACATCAAAAAAAAATTGTTCAAGACACACCTAGCTACCCAGGTCAACCCCTGCCAAGTGATCCCCTTAATCCCTACCCCTTTTAATGGTTACTGCCAATCAAGTCAGATGGCGAGTCATTCTGTAGTGGTAGATGCTAGACGGTGGTACTCTGTTGTAATATTGGGATTTAAATAACTTTGTTAATTACTGGCACCTGATGAGGTGGATTGTCCCCACAAAACACGTGCTATGCATGTAGAAAAATTACATTAAATAAAAATTATATAAACTCCTACTGAGGTGCGACTTCTCCTTCATATACATACATATGCATATTGGAGGTGGAAAGATGGAGTGAAAAAGATTTTGTGTGATCGGGGCCTGAACATGCAGGAGGGTGAAAGGAGGGCAAGGAATAGAGTGAATTGGAGCGATGTGGTATACCGGGGTTGACGTGCTGTCAGTGGATTGAATCGGGGCATGTGAAGCGTCTGGGGTAAACCATGGAAAGCTGTGTAGGTATGTATATTTGCGTGTGTGGACGTATGTATATACATGTGTATGGGGGTGGGTTGGGCCATTTCTTTCGTCTGTTTCCTTGCGCTACCTCGCAAACGCGGGAGACAGCGACAAAGCAAAAAAAAAAAATATATATATATATATATATATATATATATATATATATAGGGGATAGGGGATAGGGGATTAAGAATACTTCCCACGTATTCCCTGCGTGTCATAGAAGGCGACTAAAAGGGGAGGGAGCGGGGGGCTGGAAATCCTCCCCTCTCGTTTTTTTTTTAATTTTCCAAAAGAAGGAACAGAGGGGGCCAGGTGAGGATATTCCAAAAAAGGCCCAGTCCTCTGTTCCTAACGTTACCTCGCTAACGCGGGAAATGGCGAATAGTTTGAAAGAAATATATATATATATATATATGGGAGCTTCAGTGAAGGGCGCAAATGGGGAGGTGATAACAAGTAGTGGTGATGTGACAAGGAGATGGAGTGAGTATTTTGAAGGTTTGTTGAATGTGTTTGATGATAGAGTTGCAGATATAGGGTGTTTTGGTCAAGGTGGTGTGCAAAGTGAGAGGGTTAGGGAAAATGATTTGCTAAACAGAGAAGAGGTAGTAAAAGCTTTGCGGAAGATGAAAGCCGGCAAGGCAGCAGGTTTGGATGGTATTGCAGTGGAATTTATTAAAAAAGGGGGTGACTGTATTATTGACTGGTTGGTAAGGTTATTTAATGTATGTATGACTCATGGTGAGGTGCCTGAGGATTGGCAGAATGCGTGCATAGTGCCATTGTACAAAGGCAAAGGGGATAAGAGTGAGTGCTTAAATTACAGAGGTATAAGTTTGTTGAGTATTCCTGGTAAATTATATGGGAGGGTATTGATTGAGAGGGTGAAGGCATGTACAGAGCATCAGATTGGGGAAGAGCAGTGTGGTTTCAGAAGTGGTAGAGGATGTGTGGATCAGGTGTTTGCTTTGAAGAATGTATGTGAGAAATACTTAGAAAAGCAAATGGATTTGTATGTAGCATTTATGGATCTGGAGAAGGCATATGATAGAGTTGATAGAGATGCTCTGTGGAAGGTATTAAGAATATATGGTGTGGGAGGCAAGTTGTTAGAAGCAGTGAAAAGTTTTTATCGAGGATGTAAGGCATGTGCACGTGTAGGAAGAGAGGAAAGTGATTGGTTCTCAGTGAATGTAGGTTTGTGGCAGGGGTGTGTGATGTCTCCATGGTTGTTTAATTTGTTTATGGATGGGATTGTTAGGGAGGTGAATGCAAGAGTTTTGGGAAGAGGGGCAAGTATGAAGTCTGTTGGGGATGAGAGAGCTTGGGAAGTGAGTCAGTTGTTGTTCGCTGATGATACAGCGCTGGTGGCTGATTCATGTGAGAAACTGCAGAAGCTGGTGACTGAGTTTGGTAAAGTGTGTGAAAGAAGAAAGTTAAGAGTAAATGTCAATAAGAGCAAGGTAATTAGGTACAGTAGGGTTGAGGGAGGTAAGTTTGAATGAAGAAAAACTGGAGGAAGTAAAGTGTTTTAGATATCTGGGAGTGGATCTGGCAGCGGATGGAACCATGGAAGCGGAAGTGGATCATAGGGTGGGGGAGGGGGCGAAAATCCTGGGAGCCTTGAAGAATGTGTGGAAGTCGAGAACATTATCTCGGAAAGCAAAAATGGGTATGTTTGAAGGAATAGTGGTTCCAACAATGTTGTATGGTTGCGAGGCGTGGGCTATGGATAGAGTTGTGCGTAGGAGGATGGATGTGCTGGAAATGAGATGTTTGAGGACAATGTGTGGTGTGAGGTGGTTTGATCGAGTAAGTAACGTAAGGGTAAGAGAGATGTGTGGAAATAAAAAGAGCGTGGTTGAGAGAGCAGAAGAGGGTGTTTTGAAATGGTTTGGGCACATGGAGAGAATGAGTGAGGAAAGATTGACGAAGAGGATATATGTGTCGGAGGTGGAGGGAACGAGGAGAAGAGGGAGACCAAATTGGAGGTGGAAAGATGGAGTGAAAAAGATTTTGTGTGATCAGGGCCTGAACATGCAGGAGGGTGAAAGGAGGGCAAGGAATAGAGTGAATTGGATCGATGTGGTATACCGGGGTTGACGTGCTGTCAGTGGATTGAATCAGGGCATGTGAAGCGTCTGGGGTAAACCATGGAAAGCTGTGTAGGTATGTATATTTGCGTGTGTGGACGTATGTATATAAACGTGTATGGGGGTGGGTTGGGCCATTTCTTTCGTCTGTTTCCTTGCGCTACCTCGCAAACACGGGAGACAGCGACAAAGCAAAAAATATATATATATTATTATTTTATTATACTTTGTCGCTATATATATATATATATATATATATATATATATATATATATATATATATATATATATATTTTTTTTTTTTTTTTTTCATACATATTCACCATTTCCCACATAAGTGAGGAAGCATTAAGAACAGAGGTCTGAGCATTAGAGGGAAAATCCTCACTTGGCCCCCTTCTCTGTTCGTTCTTTTGGAAAAGTAAAAACTGGAGGAGAGGATTTCCAGCCCCTCCGCTCCCTCCCCTTTTAGTCGCCTTTTATGACATGTAGAGAGTACATGATAAGTATTCTTTCTCCCTTATCTCCTATATATTCGAGTGTCCAACTGCAGAAGTTGGTGACTGAGTTGGAAAAGTATGTGAAAGGAGAAAATTTACAGTAAATGTGAATAAGAGCAAGGTTATTAGGTTCAGCAGGGTTGAGAAGACAAGTTAATTGGGATGTAAGTTTGAATGGAGAAAAATTGGAGGAAGTGAAGTGTTTTTGATATCTGGCAGTGGAATTAGCAGCAAATGGAGCCATGGAAGTGGTAGAGCGTCACAGGGTGGGGGAGGGCCAAAGGTTCTGGGAACGATGAAGAATGTGTGGAAGGAGAAAATGTTTTCTCAGAGAGCAAAAATGATTATGTTTGAAGGGATAGTAGTTCTAACAATGCTATATGGTTGCGAGGCATGGGCTGTAGATAGGGTTGTGCAGAGGAAGGTGGATGTGTTGGACATGAAATGTTTGAGGACATATGTGGTGTTTGGTAGGGTTGTGCAGAGGAAGGTGGATGTGTTGGAAATGAAATGTTTGAGGGCATATGTGGTGTGACATGGTTTGATCAAGTAAGTAATGAAAGGATGGGAGTGATGTGTGGAAATAAAAAGTGTGTGGCTGAGAGAGCAGAAGCGTGTGTGTTGAAATGGTTTGGACATATGGAGAGAATGAGTTAGGAAACACTGACGAAGAGGATATGAGTCAGAGGTGGAGTGAACAAGTAGAAGTGGGAGACCAAATTGATTTTGAGCAATAGGGGCCTGAACATACAGGAGTATGAGAGGTGTGCAAGCAATAGAGTGAATTGGAGCAACGATACTAAGGTCAATGTGTTGTCAGTGGACTGAACCAGGTCATGTGAAATGTCTGGGGTAAACCATGGAAAGGTCTATGGGGCCTGGATGTGGATGGGGAGCTGTGGTTTCGGTACATCACACATGAGAGCTGGAGACTGAGTGTGAACGAATGTGGCCTTTTTTGTCTCTTCCAGGTGCTACCTCACTGAAAGTGTGTATGTGTGTGTGTGTGTGTGTGTGTGTGTGTGTGTTGTTTCCTGTGTTGTGGGGTAGCGACAGGAATGGATGAAGGCAAGTAAGTATGAATATGTACATGTGTATATATGTATATGTCTGTATATGTATATGTATGTATGTACTGATATGTATATGTGCATATAAGGGCATTTATTTATATATATGTGTATCTAAGTGAATGGGCCATTCTTCATCTGTTTGCGCTACCTGGCTGATGTGAGAAACAGCGATTATTTTATATATATATATATATATATATATATATATATATATATATATATATATATATGCATATATATATATATATATATATATATATATATATTTTTTTTTTTTTTTTTTTTTTTTTTTATACTTTGTCGCTGTCTCCCGCGTTTGCGAGGTAGCGCAAGGAAACAGACGAAAGAAATGGCCCAACCCCCCCCCCCCCATACACATGTACATACACACGTCCACACACGCAAATATACATACCTACACAGCTTTCCATGGTTTACCCCAGACGCTTCACATGCCTTGATTCAATCCACTGACAGCACGTCAACCCCTGTATACCACATGGCTCCAATTCACTCTATTCCTTGCCCTCCTTTCACCCTCCTGCATGTTCAGGCCCCGATCACACAAAATCTTTTTCACTCCATCTTTCCACCTCCAATTTGGTCTCCCTCTTCTCCTCGTTCCCTCCACCTCCGACACATATATCCTCTTGGTCAATCTTTCCTCACTCATTCTCTCCATGTGCCCAAACCATTTCAAAACACCCTCTTCTGCTCTCTCAACCACGCTCTTTTTATTTCCACACATCTCTCTTACCCTTACGTTACTTACTCGATCAAACCACCTCACACCACACATTGTCCTCAAACATCTCATTTCCAGCACATCCATCCTCCTGCGCACATCTCTATCCATAGCCCACGCCTCGCAACCATACAACATTGTTGGAACCACTATTCCTTCAAACATACCCATTTTTGCTTTCCGAGATAATGTTCTCGACTTCCACACATTTTTCAAGGCTCCCAAAATTTTCGCCCCCTCCCCCACCCTATGATCCACTTCCGCTTCCATGGTTCCATCCGCTGCCAGATCCACTCCCAGATATCTAAAACACTTCACTTCCTCCAGTTTTTCTCCATTCAAACTCACCTCCCAATTGACTTGACCCTCACCCCTACTGTACCTAATAACCTTGCTCTTATTCCCATTTACTCTTAACTTTCTTCTTCCACACACTTTACCAAACTCAGTCACCAGCTTCTGCAGTTTCTCACATGAATCAGCCACCAGTGCTGTATCATCAGCGAACAACAACTGACTCACTTCCCAAGCTCTCTCATCCCCAACAGACTTCATACTTGCCCCTCTTTCCAGGACTCTTGCATTTACCTCCCTAACAACCCCATCCATAAACAAATTAAACAACCATGGAGACATCACACACCCCTGCCGCAAACCTACATTCACTGAGAACCAATCACTTTCCTCTCTTCCTACACGTACACATGCCTTACATCCTCGATAAAAACTTTTCACTGCTTCTAACAACTTGCCTCCCACACCATATATTCTTAATACCTTCCACAGAGCATCTCTATCAACTCTATCATATGCCTTCTCCAGATCCATAAATGCTACATACAAATCCATTTGCTTTTCTATATATATATATATATATATATATATATATATATATATATATATATATATATATATATATTTTTTTTTTTTTATACTTTGTTGCTGTCTCCCGCATTTGCGAGGTAGCGCAAGGAAACAGACGAAAGAAATGGCCCAACCCCCCCATATACATGTATATACATACGTCCACACACGCAAATATACATACCTACACAGCTTTCCATGGTTTACCCCAGACGCTTCACATGCCTTGATATATATATATATATATATATATATATATATATATATATATATATATATATATATATATATTTTTTTTTTTTTTATACTTTGTCGCTGTCTCCCGCGTTTGCGAGGTAGTGCAAGGAAACATATATATATATATATATATATATATATATATATATGCTCTGTACATGCCTTCACCCTCTCAATCAATACCCTCCCATATAATTTACCAGGAATACTCAACAAACTTATACCTCTGTAATTTGAGCACTCACTCTTATCCCCTTTGCCTTTGTACAATGGCACTATGCACGCATTCCGCCAATCCTCAGGCACCTCACCATGAGTCATACATACATTAAATAACCTTACCAACCAGTCAACAATACAGTCACCCCCTTTTTTAATAAATTCCACTGCAATACCATCCAAACCTGCTGCCTTGCCGGCTTTCATCTTCCGCAAAGCTTTTACTACCTCTTCTCTGTTTACCAAATCATTTTCCCTAACCCTCTCACTTTGCACACCACCTCGACCCAAACACCCTATATCTGCCACTCTGTCATCAGACACATTCAACAAACCTTCAAAATACTCATTCCATCTCCTTCTCACATCACCACTACTTGTTATCACCTCCCCATTTACGCCCTTCACTGAAGTTCCCATTTGCTCCCTTGTCTTACGCACCCTATTTACCTCCTTCCAGAACATCTTTTTATTCTCCCTAAAATTTACTGATAGTCTCTCACCCCAACTCTCATTTGCCCTTTTTTTCACCTCTTGCACCTTTCTCTTGACCTCCTGTCTCTTTCTTTTATACTTCTCCCACTCAATTGCATTTTTTCCCTGCAAAAATCGTCCAAATGCCTCTCTCTTCTCTTTCACTAATACTCTTACTTCTTCATCCCACCACTCACTACCCTTTCTAAACAGCCCACCTCCCACTCTTCTCATGCCACAAGCATCTTTTGCGCAATCCATCACTGATTCCCTAAATACATCCCATTCCTCCCCCACTCCCCTTACTTCCATTGTTCTCACCTTTTTCCATTCTGTACACAGTCTCTCCTGATACTTCTTCACACAGGTCTCCTTCCCAAGCTCACTTACTCTCACCACCTTCTTCACCCCAACATTCACTCTTCTTTTCTGAAAACCCATACTAATCTTCACCTTAGCCTCCACAAGATAATGATCAGACATCCCTCCAGTTGCACCTCTCAGCACATTGACATCCATAAGTCTCTCTTTCGCACGCCTGTCAATTAACACGTAATCCAATAACGCTCTCTGGCCATCTCTCCTACTTACATAAGTATACTTATGTATATCTCGCTTTTTAAACCAGGTATTCCCAATCATCAGTCCTTTTTCAGCACATAAATCTACAAGCTCTTCACCATTTCCAAATAAAAAAAAAAAAAAAAAAAAAAAATATATATATATATATATATATATATATATATATATATATATATATATATATATATATATATTATTTTTATTTTTTTTATTTTGCTTTGTCGCTGTCTCCCGCGTTTGTGAGGTAGTGCAAGGAAACAGACGAAAGAAATGGCCCAACCCACCCCCATACACATGTATATACATACGTCCACACACGCAAATATACATACCTACACAGCTTTCCATGGTTTACCCCAGACGCTTCACATGCCCTGATTCAATCCACTGACAGCACGTCAACCCCGGTATACCACATCGATCCAATTCACTCTATTCCTTGCCCTCCTTTCACCCTCCTGCATGTTCAGGCCCCGATCACACAAAATCTTTTTCACTCCATCTTTCCATCTCCAATTTGGTCTCCCACTTCTCCTCGTTCCCTCCACCTCCGACACATATATCCTCTTGGTCAATCTTTCCTCACTCATTCTCTCCATGTGCCCAAACCATTTCAAAACACCCTCTTCTGCTCTCTCAACCACGCTCTTTTTATTTCCACACATCTCTCTTACCCTTACGTTACTTACTCGATCAAACCACCTCACACCACACATTGTCCTCAAACATCTCATTTCCAGCACATCCATCCTCCTGCACACAACTCTATCCATAGCCCATGCCTCGCAACCATACAACATTGTTGGAACCACTATTCCTTCAAACATACCCATTTATGCTTTCCGAGATAATGTTCTCGACTTCCACACATTCTTCAAGGCTCCCAGGATTTTCGCCCCCTCCCCCACCCTATGATCCACTTCCGCTTCCATGGTTCCATCCGCTGCCAGATCCACTCCCAGATATCTAAAACACTTTACTTCCTCCAGTTTTTCTTCATTCAAACTTACCTCCCAATTGACTTGACCCTCAACCCTACTGTGCCTAATTACCTTGCTTTTATTCACATTTACTCTTAACTTTCTTCTTTCACACACTTTACCAAACTCAGTCACCAGCTTCTGCAGTTTCTCACATGAATCAGCCACCAGCGCTGTATCATCAGCGAACAACAACTGACTCACTTCCCAAGCTCTCTCATCCCCAACAGACTTCATACTTGCCCCTCTTCCCAAAACTCTTGCATTCACTTCCCTAACAACCCCATCCATAAACAAATTAAACAACCATGGAGACATCACACACCCCTGCCGCAAACCTACATTCACTGAGAACCAATCACTTTCCTCTCTTCCTACATGTACACATGCCTTACATCCTCGATAAAAACTTTTCACTGCTTCTAACAACTTGCCTCCCACACCACATATTCTTAATACCTTCCACAGAGCATCTCTATCAACTCTATCATATGCCTTCTCCAGATCCATAAATGCTACATACAAATCCATTTGCTTTTCTAAGTATTTCTCACATACATTCTTCAAAGCAAACACCTGATCCACACATCCTCTACCACTTCTGAAACCACACTGCTCTTCCCCAATCTGATGCTCTGTACATGCCTTCACCCTCTCAATCAATACCCTCCCATATAATTTAACAGGAATACTCAACAAACCTATACCTCTGTAATTTGAGCACTCACTCTTATCCCCTTTGCCTTTGTACAATGGCACTATGCACGCATTCCGCCAATCCTCAGGCACCTCACCATGAGTCATACATACATTAAATAACCTAACCAACTAGTCAATAATACAGTCACCCCTTTTTTAATAAATTCCACTGCAATACCATCCAAATCCAAATCCCTGGGGATAGGGGAGAAAGAATACTTCCCACGTATTCCCTGCGTGTCGTAGAAGGCGACTAAAAGGGTAGGGAGCGGGGGGCTGGAAATCCTCCCCTCTCTATTTTTTTTAATTTTCCAAAAGAAGGAACAGAGAAGGGGGCCAGGTGAGGATATTCCCTCAAAGGCCCAGTCCTCTGTTCTTAACGCTACCTCGCTAATGCGGGAAATGGCGAATAGTTTGAAAAAACTTTACACTGCTTCTAGCAACTTACCTCCCACACCATATACTATTAATACCTTCCAGAAAGCATCTCTATCAGCTCTATCATATGCCTTCTCCAGATCCATATATGCTACATACAATAAGGGGTACATGTATATATATATATATATATATATATATATATATATATATATATATATATTTTTTTTTTTTTTGCCGGTCTCCCACGTTTGCGAGGTAGCGCAAGGAAACAGACGAAAGAAATGGCCCAACCCACCCCCATACACATGTATATACATACGTCCACACACGCAAATATACATACCTACACAGCTTTCCATGGTTTACCCCAGACGCTTCACATGCCCTGATTCAATCCAGTGACAGCACGTCAACCCCGGCATACCACATCGATCCAATTCACTCTATTCCTTGCCCTCCTTTCACCCTCCTGCATGTTCAGGCCCCGACCACACAAAATCTTTTTCACTCCATCTTTCCACCTCCAATTTGGTCTCCCACTTCTCCTCGTTCCCTCCACCTCCGACACATATATCCTCTTGGTCAATCTTTCCTCACTCATTCTCCCCATGTGCCCAAACCATTTCAAAACACCCTCTTCTGCTCTCTCAACCACGCTCTTTTTATTTCCACACATCTCTCTTACCCTTACGTTACTTACTCAATCAAACCACCTCACACCACACATTGTCCTCAAACATCTCATTTCTAGCACATCCATCCTCCTGCGCACAACTCTATCCATAGCCCACGCCTCGCAACCATACAACATTGTTGGAACCACTATTCCTTCAAACATACCCATTTTTGCTTTCCGAGATAATGTTCTCGACTTCCACACATTCTTCAAGGCTCCCAGGATTTTCGCCCCCTCCCCCACCCTATGATCCACTTCCGCTTCCATGGTTCCATCCGCTGCCAGATCCGCTCCCAGATATCTAAAACACTTTACTTCCTCCAGTTTCTCTCCATTCAAACTTACCTCCCAACTGACTTGACCCTCAACCCTACTGTACCTAATAACCTTGCTCTTATTCACATTTACTCTTAACTTTCTTCTTTCACACACTTTACCAAACTCAGTCACCAGCTTCTGCAGTTTCTCACATGAATCAGCCACCAGCGCTGTATCATCAGCGAACAACAACTGACTCACTTCCCAAGCTCTCTCATCCCCAACAGACTTCATACTTGCCCCTCTTTCCAAAACTCTTGCATTTACCTCCCTAACCCCATCCATAAACAAATTAAACAACCATGGAGACATCACACACCCCTGCCGCAAACCTACATTCACTGAGAACCAATCACTTTCCTCTCTTCCTACACGTACACATGCCTTACATCCTCGATAAAAACTTTTCACTGCTTCTAACAACTTGCCTCCCACACCATATATTCTTAATACCTTCCACAGAGCATCTCTATCAACTCTATCATATGCCTTCTCCAGATCCATAAATGCTACATACAAATCCATTTGCTTTTCTAAGTATTTCTCACATACATTCTTCAAAGCAAACACCTGATCCACACATCCTCTACCACTTCTGAAACCGCACTGCTCTTCCCCAATCTGATGCTCTGTACATGCCTTCACCCTCTCAATCAATACCCTCCCATATAATTTACCAGGAATACTCAACAAACTTATACCTCTGTAATTTGAGCACTCACTCTTATCCCCTTTGCCTTTGTACAATGGCACTATGCACGCATTCCGCCAATCCTCAGGCACCTCACCATGAGTCATACATACATTAAATAACCTTACCAACCAGTCAACAATACAGTCACCCCCTTTTTTAATAAATTCCACTGCAATACCATCCAAACCTGCTGCCTTGCCGGCTTTCATCTTCCGCAAAGCTTTTACTACCTCTTCTCTGTTTACCAAATCATTTTCCCTAACCCTCTCACTTTGCACACCACCTCGACCAAAACACCCTATATCTGCCACTCTGTCATCAGACACATTCAACAAACCTTCAAAATACTCATTCCATCTCCTTCTCACATCACCGCTACTTGTTATCACCTCCCCATTTGCGCCCTTCACTGAAGTTCCCATTTGCTCCCTTGTCTTACGCACCCTATTTACCTCCTTCCAGAACATCTTTTTATTCTCCCTAAAATTTACTGATAGTCTCTCACCCCAACTCTCATCTGCCCTTTTTTTCACCTCTTGCACCTTTCTCTTGACCTCCTGTCTCTTTCTTTTATACTTCTCCCACTCAATTGCATTTTTTCCCTGCAAAAATCGTCCAAATGCCTCTCTCTTCTCTTTCACTAATACTCTTACTTCTTCATCCCACCACTCACTACCCTTTCTAAACAGCCCACCTCCCACTCTTCTCATGCCACAAGCATCTTTTGCGCAATCCATCACTGATTCCCTAAATACATCCCATTCCTCCCCCACTCCCCTTACTTCCATTGTTCTCACCTTTTTCCATTCTGTACACAGAAGTATGAAGTCTGTTGGGGATGAGAGAGCTTGGGAAGTGAGTCAATTGTTGTTCGCTGATGATACAGCGCTGGTGGCTGATCCATGTGAGAAACTGCAGAAGCTGGTGACTGAGTTTGGTAAAGTGTGTGGAAGAAGAAAGTTGAGAGTAAATGTGAATAAGAGCAAGGTTATTAGGTACAGTAGGGGTGAGGGTCAAGTCAATTGGGAGGTGAGTTTGAATGGAGAAAAACTGGAGGAAGTGAAGTGTTTTAGATATCTGGGAGTGGATCTGTCAGCGGATGGAACCATGGAAGCGGAAGTGGATCATAGGGTGGGGGAGGGGGCGAAAATTTTGGGAGCCTTGAAAAATGTGTGGAAGTCGAGAACATTATCTCGGAAAGCGAAAATGGGTATGTTTGAGGGAATAGTGGTTCCAACAATGTTGTATGGTTGCGAGGCGTGGGCTATGGATAGAGATGTGCGCAGGAGGATGGATGTGCTGGAAATGAGATGTTTGAGGACAATGTGTGGTGTGAGGTGGTTTGATCGAGTAAGTAACGTAAGGGTAAGAGAGATGTGTGGAAATAAAAAGAGCGTGGTTGAGAGAGCAGAAGAGGGTGTTTTGAAATGGTTTGGGCACATGGAGAGAATGAGTGAGGAGAGATTGACCAAGAGGATATATGTGTCGGAGGTGGAGGGAACAAGGAGAAGAGGGAGACCAAATTGGAGGTGGAAAGATGGAGTGAAAAAGATTTTGTGTGATCGGGGCCTGAACATGCAGGAGGGTGAAAGGAGGGCAAGGAATAGAGTGAATTGGAGTCATGTGGTATACAGGGGTTGAAGTGCTGTCAGTGGATTGAATCAAGGCATGTGAAGCGTCTGGGGTAAACCATGGAAAGCTGTGTAGGTATGTATATTTGCGTGTGTGGACGTGTGTATGTACATGTGTATGGGGGGGGGGTTGGGCCATTTCTTTCGTCTGTTTCCTTGCGCTACCTCGCAAACGCGGGAGACAGCGACAAAGTATAAAAAAAAAAAAAAAAAAAAAAATATATATATATATATATATATATATATATATAATGCAATGAGCACACATTTTCATAGAACACATAATGCTCTCAAACAGCAAGAATTTGAACCACTACCATTTGTGTGGAAGCTGGGTATATTAACTACTAGGCCCATGGAGCTGTGCTGCGGTCACTTCACAAAGACACACATGAATAATACCACCACATTTCTAGACTAAGGTCTTGCCCAGTGGACAAGTACAGCATCCTAAGCTCTGTCGGAGCCCTAAAATGGGGAATCTTGGAGCAGAAAGGCATATGGATGTGTTATCACCCATTTACTCTTAAGCTTAATAACTTTTTTCATGTGTTTTAATTCAGTTTAACCAGAAATACTTTTCAATTTATTCGCACTTGTAAAAGTTACATGATATACATATTTACAATGAAAAATGTATCTGTATTACAAAGACTTTTTTTTCAATAAAATTGACTAACATATAATTCTGAATAAATATTGTAACCAATATTATCAACAATGATCAAATTGATATTTACATAAATAATTTTATCCATCTTTTGATATTCACTAGATGAATCTCTGCCTGATTAACAAGCAATGCATAATATTTATAAACCTAATTCTTAGCGATGATGACATCAGAACCCACTAACATACTCCTTGACTCTCATTGACCCAGGTCTGATTCCAGTGAGAGCAGCTAACCAGCTCACCCCTTATTAACTAAACACACCTCCATACCATTTCCACCAATCATGTGTTTGTAAACATTCATATGTTGTTAATGTTCTCATGCCTGAAAGTATATGACTTTTGCAACTGCAAATGTCATCAGTAGTGGTTTTGGTAACTTGAGTCCTGTACTGCCATGAAAGAGATCCATCATTTATAGTAGTTCTTATTGCTGATGCCTTATGCCCAGTAGTCATTACACTTGCTTGAGCCTTCCTTCAGTTGAAATATAGCCTTCCTTATAATTTCTTCTCCAATGATGAATATTTTTGTTACTACAATATAATTATGTGCTTTGAAGATAGTTTCATAAAAGTTTGAAAAGCAGCTTATCTCTTATTGTTGATTAAGGAGTAACTGTAATGATAATGTTTACCTTACATAGTGTAATAATAATAATAACAGTAATCATAATCATAAGTAAGTAGTAATGACTATCATTTCAAAGTCTACAGTAAAATACAGGTACTAAATCAAGATGTGAAATTAGTAATTTAATCACATATATGTCAAAAGTAGAATAACTCGTTAAAAACAAATATTCTTAAAATAAAATGCCTTTTTGTATATTAATGGCAGGAGGTTCTCAAAGTACCAATTCAACTTAATGGTGTCCATGTGAGAGAGAAAACCTGAAGCAGACAGTTATCACTTTTTCTGTGACTTTCCTTCCTAACCCATAAAGGGGATCATGATGAGATAATAAAAGAGGACCTCAACCTGGAAGTCTCTATTGTGAATGAGTTCGTCTTACTGTCTGCTTTTGTTACAGTTGCTGGACACCCTGCAAGTGTGCCGCGATTTTAAGTACGGACAGTGTGTGAGACCTGCCTGCAAGTTTGTCCATCTCCTTGAAGGTATGGAGGTGAACTCGAGCCAGTCCTCGTCTTCTAATTTTTTGTTATCACTTTTTCCAGTGTATTGGGGGACACAGCAGTGACCTATGAGGCGCATTTCCCTCGTAAGAACATATTAAATGGTTGTACTGCTTCTGCGTATATGCTTGTAGTTTCATGATATAGATTGCTTAAAAAGCTACCCTTGGCAACTTCGGCTTGTTTATTATAACCAAACTTTAACGATCCGTAATTGTTCCTAGAGAAGATTGCTTGGACAAATGACAAATCCAACAAGAAAAGTTTTCATAATAGCCTGACTGTTAGCCAGGAGTTACAGTGAAATTTAGTGTCATGTCGATCAATAATCATTAGTCATTCATAACAAGCAGCATAATGTCTGGGTAGTTTTTAAATGGACTAAGTACATTAGATTTAATTAGCATAGTGGCATACACAGCTTAATGATATACCAAGCTTCTTACTGTAGAGAGCTTTGTGTAAAAATATACTGCTACTATAGTATTGAGCATATTATGAAGCTATTCAGTATATGCAGTATCTAAATAGTTTGTTTCCTTGATTATTGTAGGACAGATGGTGACAGGTTCCTTTCCTTCAGATCACGTAGAGGTGACAGACATGAAGGTGAGTGTCTGTCGCGACGCGGTGAAGGGCAAGTGCGGCCGGGGGCTGTGCAAGTACTACCACCTGCCCGTCGTTCTGCCGCCCGCCCCCCTGGATCCGCACTCCGCCCGCACCCAGTCTGCCCCGCGCCACCACAATCTCCACAACCCGCCCATCAACTCGCTCATTCTAGACAACGCCCACTACATGGACAACACCACGCCGGCACCACCACCTAACAACAACAATGATCCAGCCACACCTGGTACAACTTCAACCATTCAAGTCATTGCCAACTTGACAAGTTCTAACAATATCCTCTGCAACTAACTACAGTGGTGAAATACAATCAGAAAGCATAATTTGTGTCATATTACCTAAGGAAATTGAGTCGGTTAAATTACTGGGGACAAGAAAAATATTTCCTCTACAAAAATTCCTCAGAGAAACTTATGTGTAAAGTGTTGTTGTTTGGTGATCTGGGCGGGTTCGTGGAGCAGAGGCAGCGCAGGGAGCCCCGGGCCCCCGGAGCGTCTGGTGCTAGCACAGCCATGCTCACATTATGTGATTTGTCAAGTGTGTCCTTACAGTCCCCTCCCATGGGGATGGGTCAACTCCAGCACTCGTGGATATTTTTTCAAAAAACATAACAAAAATAAATTTTCACTTTGTTTTTATCTCTTTTATATAAGGATAAGGTAGGAAGAAGATGCCCTTATAAAGGGCTGAGATTAATTATTTTCTATTATGTACCAATGAAACAGACTCTTGGACTGTTGTGCGTACATGACAAAGTCACGTGCCAGTGAAGCCCCCGACCAGCGACTGGCACTGCAGGGAAATATTCTCCTCTCCTGACACCCGCCAGGCTGCCTCCTGGCACTCTCGATGCCTGGGGCCAGCCAGACACATGATCTATTCTTTGTTGTTGAGGATAGTTAAGTGTGTACCAGGCAGCTTCTCAGCATAAGTCCCACTACGGTAGTGTTCCTCCTGTAGGCCCCATGAGCCGTAGTCAAAGTAGCTGTACTGTGGATCCACTGAGGTGGGCTGTGGACTCAGAGGCATATACCTAAATAGTTAAGTACCGTTATAGTTTCAGCACCTGTCAGGTCTCATGACAAATGTAAGTCCCTCTGTTTCATTTCTGAATGGGTGTCTGCAAGAAGAATAGTTCCCTTCTTCCTGCCAGTGCGCTGGTCCATTACCTAGGAGAAGATACAGCGAGAAGCTCGACTGAACATAGAGGACTCAGAAATGAGGAACACAAATGAGAGAGGAAGAAGGAAGTAGCCTGAGGAAGGAGCAGATGAAGTGAGGTCACTGTGAAGAAGACCGAAGCCAGAAGGAATCTCTTACTGCAAATATTTTATCAAGTTTTTGGCCTGTTTTACACGAATTGGTTTCTAGTCATTTACCCTTTGTTTTATTTCCTTTTATGCCATGACTAGCTCGGTGAATTTAAGGGGCTGTGAGAACTTAGTACAGTATGTCTGGTTTTATATGAAACTGTATTATGCAAAGCCGTATATGTATGTTGTAGTACTTGTAATGGATAAATTTTTCATAGTTCCTTGTGTTATTTTTACATATATGAAACTTCAGTGTTTTATTACATGTAAAGTGCCACGATTTTAATGTTCCTGTAATTGACGCATTTAGGAATCAAAGAGAGGGTATAAGGGAGGGTCGAAGGCACTGCTTGCGGAAGTCCCGGCTTTAGAAGTCACCGTTTGGCAATACAGTCTGTCCGGGTGGCCTATTTGTACTTTTTATATGAGGTAAATTAAAGCATGAGTTGCATGGCATGTCAAGAAGTCAATTATGCTTTTAATAATACATTTCACATAAAATGTTCAAAAGAGCTCTGCTACCAAAAGCATAATGCATGTAATATGAAACATATCAAAGTTTTCTACTTATAATAGGATATTCAAATCATTTACAGATATTGTTACTGCATATTTGAAAGATAACACTGCTTCCCATGTTATGCATCAATTCCATCTGTAAGTGATCCGAAAGAGTTGCAGCTATACCTGATAATATCTCCCGGAAGAGGTTGTTTACATTGGTTAACTATTGTTCAAATATTTTATCAAGACTTACTTGGCTTTACTATATTTGCTTACTCATTCAGAGTCATTATGAAGAAATTTAAATGGATGACTGTGGGTGATTTATTTAGCACTGAAGCTCAAGCCCAGATGTCTAGTAAAGTGAAGTGTCCATGACAAAGGCCCCCCGGACACGCATGCTCTCTCGCTAGTTCACTTGTTCCGTCAGGCTCAGTCAGGTGGCAGGGATGCCCCCTCCTCCAGAATGATAGGTACTTACCATTCAACCAACCACTATTACCACCATATCCACCATTCCTACACCTTCAGCAGTGCTCAGTCAAGTACACACGACCAGTAGTACTCAGTCCAGTAAACACACCTAGCAGGTCCCTCGCAATAGTCCTGTAACCTATCAGAGTTGCCATCCATGCACAGCCATAGTTTACAAGATCTCTCCTAACCTCACCTGTGCCACCGGCTGAAGCCTACTACACAGTTAATGTCGGTCTCCACCAGCACGCTTGCTGTAATTTAGGATCTAACTTCAGCCATGTGATAAGAGGAGCTGTAGGTGGTGCCACGCTGGGTTCCTCCTGTAGGGGGTGCCATCAGCGTAGGGGCACGCCTCAAGTCACGCTCACAATCCGGCCATGCAGGGTACAACTTGGACCCTAGAGTTGCGCTTGCTTCACAGTCAAATGTAGGGGCTTTTTCTTCAGAGTGCATCATCCAAACTGCAGGCTTCATGATGTCACTGCTTCCCAATCCCTAGCGGCTCCTGGCTAGAACTGGAAAAAACTTTGTGATCTCGGCATATTCTATGCCGTAAAGAACACCAGTAGCTGGTTAACATGGGTGAGCCACGGCAGCCTGCTAGGGTTGTTCCTGGCAGGACCTTGCACAACAGGAGAATAGGTGTAGACAGGAGAGCTGTGCTGGGTCCTGCCTTGCCACTGCCTGCCCTTTTCCTCGCCTTCCTGTGCTAGTAATCTGCCTGAGGACAACTTGAGCTGTTCTACTGCCCAGAGGTGACCACTAAGGGCAGGGGATGGCATCTGCATGTAACCAGTTATCTAGTGGGTAGTCCACGTAGGTCCCCTAGCACCCTAGCTTCAATTGTAGTGTGTAGGCTTGGGGCACAAGTCCCCACACACTTGCATGTTAGCACCTTGCTTACCAGGTTTAACTGTATCAATGTGAATAGATCTCCTGTAACCTATAAATGATGCTCCTATATTCTATATGTTAGAGCCGCGCCCTCCTGATGGCGAAGGGTTGCCTGCTGCCGCCCCAGCCGCCTGCCCGCGCGTCCGCACTGCCTGGTGACCCCAACCCATCCCCGGATCTGGTTATGTAACCAGAATACCCACTATGGCACAATCCTCTGCACACTGTCATTCCCCTATTGAATCACCACACTTTATATATATATATATATATATATATATATATATATATATATATATATATATATATATATATATATAAATATATATATATATATATATATATATATATATATATATATATATATATATATATATAATCAATAGACATGTTTATGAAATTTACTTCATCTGATCAAAGCCACAGTGAGTTCCGGGCATGGAGGGCAGTAGAATTTTACGAGGATGTCCTCACGAAGCCAAATCAAAACTGAGCGCCATATATATCTGTGTAAGTTCTCTTCACAATCCTGTTGCCCTTCGTGAGGGCCCTCCACGTAAGATCTGTTCCTTGTGATCCTGTTGGCCTTCCCCAGCCACAGCGATGTATTGACAGTTGGGCATGAGTCGCATGACCCTCGGTTACTGTAAGGTCCATTATAATATGAAGTAATAGTAATATTAATCATAATTATAATCACGATAATCATATAGCCAGTCTGATGACAACTCAGTGGCTGCAGCCTGGACTTCGCTAGGGCCCCGCCAGTTATTGAGAATGACAGTGACGCCTCAGCGGAGTGGAGGTGGCCGCCATAACTCCTGCCGGTGATAGCGGACCGTCTTCCCACGTCACTGGCCAGGCAATGCATGCTCCTAGTGTCTATTTTATTTTTACTTGAGAATATTTGTACACTGTAATGAACTAAGCCAGTTTTTGAGAAATTATCGTGTTTCCAGTCGTCCCCACCTTTGTCAGGGTTGAAATCTCAATGTAGAGAAACACATTTCCATTGTTATTTTTATATTTTATCAATGCTTCCTGTTCATTGCTCGTTTAGCAGTTCATTTATGCTGGCTTGGTTTTAAAAGTCACAAATTAAGTGAGTTTTATACTTATAAATGTTTGTTTCTAATTTAATTTCTATGAATACTACTCCAAACGTTTAAATAAATGATTTTGATATTTTACTAATGGTATGCTAGCCAGTGTTCCGGCATCAGCCAGAACTATGTAGTAAAGTGTGGGATAAAGGTCCCCAACATTTTGTGATATTTTCTTATTGTTATTTAAGTCGATTTCTCTGTTTTCCTGTGACTACTGACGTTGTTATGTTACTTGTTAGGTTAAGGTTGCCGCGCGAAGGGAGAGCTCTCTGGTGAGCGCTGCTGCACAGTGGCCAAACGCCCGCCAACTCAATATCAGCTCAAGCCACACGCTCACTTTTGACCCTGAGCATTCACACTCACTTCCCCTGTCATCCATGGGATTTTAAAGGAATTCCCTTGAAGATTCCTTTCTCAAATGTTATGTAGGTCTTTATTGATGTTCTGAGTGTTGTCTTGTGTTTGTTCTCATGCAAACTTTAGTGCCACGTCCTTTTTCCTGGTCATGCTAGGGACCAGGGCGTTGGCCGTGAGGCGTGAGCGGCCTCACCAGGGGCCTCGAGCACCCCCACAAGTACCCCACAGAGGTACAAGGGGGAGGGCGCCGGCTCTAAACACCATTGGAGGGGATCCTGAGGTCTTGTCCATAACCACTGCTATTTATGTACTCTCCCAAGGCCACTGCATACTACAGTCTGAGGCAAAAACTCATGGGACAAAAGTATCTCTGTGGTATTAGTGGATACTTGTTTGGTACTGCTATGTAATACTCATTCAAACCATAAAATAACTGCCAGTAAAGAAAAAAGAAAAAATACTATGATGATAGCAGTTGATACAGAAGCATTACCATATTCATCATAGACAGTAACAGAGGGTGCACAAGACCCCAGGCCAGCCCTCCAAAGCCACCCTATAGTGCGGCCGCGGGCCCAGAGTGTGACCCAAGTTAGCATCCCCTTTTATACGAAGAAGAAGCCCAAGGAGGAAAAACAAGGCGAATCTGTGACCTCTTTCAAGATATTGGTAGATAACAGCCAGTAGCCTCTTCTATTGGGCACCCTTGTATCAAATTGTAATGTTTTATCCAATTGTACTAACACTTTACAGGAACAGTGCATTGATACAATCATGCCTCAATTATAGACTACTCATTAAACATAAGAAATTTTATCCAGCCAATTGTATATCACTAATATGTTAAATGCCAGTTAAGTGAAGAACTGTTGTGCATATCCAAGTTGTATGTTATTTGTACTATTGTGTATGCGTGAAGTCTGAATTATTACTACTTTTAGGTGATAATATCTTGGAAGGTGACGGGGGTGGGGAGCAGGGCGTCTGAGAGCTACATAAACTGTGGCTCTAAGACGCTCACAGTGCCACAGTGCCAACATCTCACACCAGCACATCAGTTGTGGCACTGCACATATGTGCACTGGTCAATGACTCTAAATTAAGAGATAAATTTACATACAACAGTATAAAAGATTATTAATTTTAACATGTATTATGGTTAGGGAAAAAGAAAATGGGATAACAAGAGTATCTAAATGATTAGTTTCATGACTAGTGGACATGTGGGCAGTAGGCTACCTCCAGGCCTGCCTTCCACCTGCCTAACCAACACCACCACCATCACCTGAGCAATCCTGACACTCGCTGCTGCCAAAACACCCACATCATATTCTTCCTTCCAGAATGTAAAAATCCACAGATCCACAGATGCCAAGGAAACATACAGTTTTGGTCATATACTCCAAATATAATATTTTTTCAAATGCTTCTGACCTACTTTAGTTATCACCGTAACAAGAGAAGGAAAATTCTGTACATATCTTATTTTTAGTTGGTACCTTAAATTTAAATTACAGTATACACTGACAGAAGTTTTTAAAAAGCTCTCATTAATACAGAAAGTTAATTTAGGATAATCAAAGATAGATCTGCTTTGAAAATAAAGAAAAAGCATCTAGATCAAATGTAAGTGGGCAAAAGTGGCAGTGGTGATATGTGATTAGCAGCTCAGTGGTGGCAAAGGAGGGTTGCCATTGGCAGCTTTATGGAGGCGGTGGTGGGTCGCTGTTGGCAGCTTGGTGGTGGCAGCGGTGGGTTGCCGTTGGCAGCTTGGTGGGGGGGACAACATTCCAGAGCCAGCATAATACCCCACCCCCCTCACCCGGGTCACAGTCATAACAAAGTGTAGCGTAATAAAGCTCAAACAAAAATGGAAATGTTGTTTTACTGAAAATTACCCTTGATGTGTTTTTCATATGGCAAATCACAAAAGACCTCAGGCCAAATCTGAAAACAATACTGTAAGCAGACCAGCTTACACAAATAAGCAAGCACAGGATCACCAAAGGCCTATTAGAGAAAGAAAGATTTTCCCAAACAATTTAACTAGATATCATTTCAAATTCCAAATACACTAGTTTTGACCTAAACAAGAGTACCCCGTAAGAACTAACAGACATTCAACAAATTTCTTGTATAACTTGAAAACTAATGAAAAAGATTATACATTTTGCATATGGAAAAACAGTTAAAACTCCTCTGCAACTTAAATGATTACATAAAAAACTCCTCTGCAACTTAAATGATTACATAAAGAACTTAAGATAATTATCTATTCTTTAGCCCAATGGAAATGATTCAAGAACTATCAAATAATGGACAACTTTCATGCATTTCCAATCTTTAATAAAAAGCAGTAACTATCAAGCTGGAGCATAAAGCCTCTATTTTCACTCTGCAAGTTAACACAGGACTTTAGAATTTGTGAGCTAACTGACATAAGATCAGCTAAATACAATACAAGAAAGTAAGTTAAGAAATGAATTCAGTTTTTTTACCAAGTTGTTTTGGAACAATTTTAAATTCCATGTGGTGGCTTACAGCAGCTGTAATTTTTAGACAAGGCAATATTAATGACTATTCTAGTAAAACGAAATCAAGTCTAAACAAGTAATTCTTCACTTCATCTATAAAATACAGCATGTCACAGAATCCCTGCTTCTTGGCAATGACAACATTCCAATTTTCACTGTTTCCCCTGTTTATTTCTGTCTCTACCTTTCCTGCTTTCATTTCATTTCCTTCTATGCTTCATTCACATGCTGAATCATGATTAATTAATTTCAAATAAGTTTATATCTTGGTACAAGTACACCACCGATTTTCCGGCACTCTTGGTTCCAAAGACTTGTCAGATTAACCATTTTGCTGGACCAACTGTGGCCACATAATAATAATTCATGAATACACCTCTAACCCACTAATTATACATCTCCTGTGTGCCTAAAGTATATCATGGACTGCAAGAAATTTAAATTAAACAAATATTAAATGTCTGAGCACCCTAAGATGGTAAGTCTGTCCTTAGATTGTTTGAATGCAGTGGCATATCTAGGGTATGGCAGGTAGGTCAGGTGCCCTGGGCGCCAATGGTGTAATGGCGTCCTGGATCCAGACAATGATTTGGAGCTTAAAGATTTAGATTTCTTGACCATGAAAACATATCTTTGGCATTTGGAATCACACTGATATCATTATTAGTTCAATAGCTATTCACAAAAATTCATATTTCCATAATGGCGTCCTAGATCCAGACAATGATTTGGTTTACTCCCAAGATCTAATCAATTGGCCCTTGTGTCATTTCTGACTTTCCCTGAAAATTTAATCAAAATTTGTTCATAACTTTTGTTGAAAGTTGCTCACAGACCTATATCATTATTAGTTCAATAGCTATTCACAAAAATTGATATTTCCATAATGGTGTCCTAAATCTAGACAATGATTCGGATCACTCCCAAAATCTAATCAATTGGACCTTGTGTCATTTCTGACATTCCCTGAAATTTTTATCAAAATTTGTACATAACTTTTGTTGAAGTTGCTCACAGACAAACAAACAAACGGAGGTATATAATCTCCTTGGCAGAGGTAATACTAACAAAAAATATTGGTGTCATATATTTGGACGGGGTGCAATTTCAGTGCTTGCCTAAGGCGCTAATTCCCCTAGATACATCCGTTTGAATCCTGTGGGGTCTTCTTCGTCTTCTGTTGTTAGTGTTTTCCTAGGTGTGGATCACCAGAATAATGCAGTTTCGTATGCATTATACACCTGCTCAGGACTGAGGTGCTCGCCAGCTACGAGTTTTGCAAATTCATCCACATACTTGGCAGCTCCTTTGAGGTTTGCAGACCGCTTTTCTCCACACACTTTTTTAATGTGAATT
Source organism: Panulirus ornatus (assembly GCF_036320965.1). NCBI lineage: Eukaryota > Metazoa > Arthropoda > Malacostraca > Decapoda > Palinuridae > Panulirus > Panulirus ornatus. The sequence goes on from NC_092279.1 coordinate 29,528,076, forward strand.
CCATGACGTTTCTTGAATCTTTGAAGCCATCCTTCACTATTGTCACATTCATGTAATTTAAGTTCTTTATGGAACAACTTAGCCAGGTCCATTATCATGCTACCTGACAAGTTCACTCCATCACTTCGATGCTGTCGAAACCATTCCATCATCACTCGATCGTGCTCAGTACTCTTACCATCTTTCATGGTTTGTCTAATTGTCATTTGCTTCTTGGAATCGCTGTCTGCTTAGAATTTCAATATTTTCTCCCTTTGCTTCTTTATATCATAAACAGTTGATGAACCAATACTGTAGATGTCACACAGCTTACGCACCGAAACACCAAGGTCCATTTATTTCAAGTTCTACTTTATCTTGGATTGATATGGACTGGTGTTTACATTTGACAATATGACTGACACTCTCATATGTTTTAGAAGCCATAGCTAGGGTTAAATCTAAGCAAAATAAGCTAAGAATCTCCCAGAATTGCAGTATCACCACCAACGAGTGCAGTGTAAAGAACGTAAATAAGAGCTCCATAGCAACACACAATTGCATCTGTGGCTGCCCAGTAAACTGCAGTAATTTTAAGTCTCCTCACGTAATTTTGTCCGGACTAAAAGAGGTGTCAAACCAACAGTTGCCGAAAAGTCAGTGGTGTAGCCAAAACAATGTATAGAATTCTTTTGAGAATAATTCTATGCAGCAATATAATATCTTCAGTAATTAAAATTTACATGGATCCAAGAGTTCAGGAAAAGAAATCCTGTGCAAAATGGTAGACTAGCACATTTTTTCAAGGTAACACTAAATACACAGAAAGTTATCTTATTTCCTGTGCGTTGGCCTGGGCCAGTGTTAAATAAGCATTCAGTGTGTTTAATATGAAAGATGTGTGATTCCTCCCAGTAAGAAAGGAAATCATTCAGATCCAGTGAGCCTGTTTTATAACTGTACTCTTACTTCATACAAAGAAAGGAAGTCATGCAGATGACATTCCTTTCTTTCTAGTGAGCTTGCTTTCTTACTATACTCTTACTTCATACAAAGCAGTGTAGGTGGTATATAAGAAATATATTTAGGAATATTAGACTTTTTCCACCAACATTAGTGTAAGGGAGGATGGCTAAAAAGTCTGAGGAGGACACTGGAGAATTTGTTTCTTCTTTGAACCGAATACTTATTTCATATATACCAATTTCTCATACAAACAGCACTGGTGGAGGTTAACAAAAATATGTATTAATATTGTATTAGGTCATTCGCTCTATATATAAGTATAAATGGATAAGTGACTTGAATGTGTGGGAAGGATATTGGTATTTTTTCTTTGTAAATATTCTAGCTCTTTATCTATCATCTGATAAAATCCTCCATTAGCAAAGGATTTTTATTTATTATTTCTTCTACAAGCACAAGCTCAGTGGAGATACCTTCCATGCAGCATTACCTATTCCTTAAGTAATTTCACTGAAATACCTCTAAGTCTACCATTTCTTCACATTTCTCATGTTATTCTTCTTCATTTTCCTCACCAACTGATACATAAAAGCTCCTCCTCATATTATCCAACAATCTACATATTTCTTATGGGGTTAATATGTATGCATGACCTTCAGCCATGTACTTATAATGTTGGCTGTATGTCTACTAAAGAGATGGAAATGTTTTCCCATGCCCTTTCAGCCATGAAAGAGATCTTTAAAGACTACCAATGGTATAAAAAGTCAGCTGGATATGTAAATTAAGGGGGGGAAAATTATATCAACTATTATTGGTTTGGCACCTTGGTGGTACTGTGGTTGCTTTAATAACTGCTGATCCACTTGCTCAGGTTCAATTCCCAGGGGGAAAGAAATAGTACACAGCTCACCAAGCTGTTTATTCTACCTCTGGCAAGCAGATACATGGGTATCAATGTGAGATGCGGTAAAGCACCAAAGCTGTGATAGGCTCAACCAGCTGACAGCTTGCAACTCAGCTCAGTTTAACTCTGGGGTGTCTATGTCTGTATAGAGAAGATGGCCACAGAGCCTATCAAGGTAGTTAACTTTTTTACATGTTGTTAGTTGTCATTTTGGAAATGCACATTAATTGTTTTCAGCACCTGTTTAAATTCAAAGATAGGAAGACAATGATCTGCAGGCGAAATATTTGTTGAATATCATGTATGCATTATTTTTTTCTGAAAGTATGAAATATGTATACTGTATGACACAAACATGACAGATGATATTTATTTTTATTATTATTATTTTGCTTTGTCGCCATCTCGCGCGTTAGCGAGGTAGCGCAAGGAAACAGACAAAAGAATGGCCCAACCCGCCCACATACACATGTATATACATACACGTCCACACACGCAAATATACAGACCTATACATCTCAATGTACACATATATATACACACACAGACATATATATATATATATACACATGTACATAATTCATACTGTCTGCCTTTATTTGTTCCCATCGCCACCCCGCCACACATGGAATGACATCCCCCTCCCCCCTCATGTGTGCGGGGTAGTGCCAGGAAAAGACACCAAAGGCCCCATTCGTTCACACTCAGTCTCTGGCTGTCATGTAATAATGCACCGAAACCACAGCTCCCTTTCCACATCCAGGCCCCACACAACTTCCCATGGTTTACCCCAGACGCCTCACATGCCCTGGTTCAATCCACTGACAGCACATCGACCCCGGTATACCACATCGTTCCAATTCACTCTATTGCTTGCACGCCTTTCACCCTCCTGCATGTTCAGGCCCCGATCACTCAAAATCTTTTTCACTCCATCTTTCCACCTCCAATTTGGTCTCCCACTTCTCGTTCCCTCCACCTCTAACACATATATCCTCTTGGTCGATCTTTCCTCACTCATTCTCTCCATGTGACCAAACCATTTCAAAACACCCTCTTCTGCTCTCTCAACCACACTCTTTTTATTTCCACACATCTCTCTTACCCTTACATTACTTACTCAATCAAACCACCTCACACCACATATTGTCCTCAAACATCTCATTTCCAGCACATCCACCCTCCAGCGCACAACTCTATCCATAGCCCATGCCTTGCAACCATACAACATTATTGGAACCACTATTCCTTCAAACATACCCATTTTTGCTTTCCGAGATAATGTTCTCGACTTCCAAACATTCCTCAAGGCTCCCAGAATTTTCGCCCCCTCCCCCACCCTATGATTCACTTCCGCTTCCATGGTTCCATCCACTGCCAGATCCACTCCCAGATATCTAAAACACTTTACTTCCTCCAGTTTTTCTCCATTCAAACTTACCTCCCAATTGACTTGACCCTCAACCCTACTGTACCTAATAACCTTGCTCTTTTTCACATTTACTCTTAACTTTCTTCTTTCACACACTTTACCAAACTCAGTCACCAGCTTCTACAATTTCTTACATGAATCAGCCACCAGCGCTGTATCATCAGCGAACAACAACTGACTCACTTCCCAGGCTCTCTCATCCACAACAGACTTCATACTTGCCCCTCTTTCCAAAACTCTTGCATTCATCTCCCTAACAACCCCATCCATAAACAAATTAAACAACCATGGAGACATCACACACCCCTGCCGCAAACCTACATTCACTGAGAACCAATCACTTTCCTCTCTTCCTACACGTAAACATGCCTTACATCCTCGATAAAAACTTTTCACTGCTTCTAACAACTTGCCTCCCACACCATATATTCTTAAAACCTTCCACAGAGCATCTCTATCAACTCTATCATATGCCTTCTCCAGATCCATAAATGCTACATACAAATCCATTTGTTTTTTCTAAGTATTTCTCACATACATTCTTCAAAGCAAACACCTGATCCACACATCCTCTACCACTTCTGAAACCACACTGCTCTTCCCCAATCTGATGCTCTGTACATGCCTTCACCCTCTCAATCAATACCCTCACATATAATTTACCAGGAATACTCAACAAACTTATACCTCTGTAATTTGAGCACTCACTCTTATCCCCTTTGCCTTTGTACAATGGCACTATGCAAGCATTCCGCCAATCCTTAGGCACCTCACCATGAATCATACATACATTAAATAACCTTACCAACCAGTCAACAATACAGTCACCCCCTTTTTTAATAAATTCCACTGCAATACCATCCAAACCTGCTTCCTTGCCGGCTTTCATCTTCCGTAAACCTTTTACTACATCTTCTCTATTTACCAAATAATTTTCCCTAACCCTCTCACTTTGCACACCACCTCGACCAAAACACCCTATATCTGCCACTCTATCATCAAGCACATTCAACAAAACTTCAAAATACTCACTCCATCTTCTCACATCACCACTACTTGTTATCATCTCCCCATTAGCCCCCTTCACTGAAGTTCCCATTTGCTCCCTTGTCTTACGCACTTTATTTACCTCCTTCCAAAACATCTTTTTATTCTCCCTGAAATTTAATGATACTCTCTCACCCCAACTCTCACTTGCACTCTTTTTCACCTCTTGCACCTTTCTCTTGACCTCCTGCCTCTTTCTTTTATACCTCTCCCACTCATTTGCATTTTTTCCCTGCAAAAATCGTCCAAATGCCTCTCTCTTCTCTTTCACTAATAATCTTACTTCTTCATCCCACCACTCACTACCTTTTCTAATCAACCCACCTCCCATGCTTCTCATGCCACAAGCATCTTTTGCGCAATCCATCACTGCTTCCCTAAATACATCCCATTCCTCCCCCACTCCCCTTACCTCCTTTGTTCTCACCTTTTTCCATTCTGTACTCAGTCTTTCCTGGTACTTCCTCACACAAGTCTCCTTCCCAAGCTCACTTACTCTCACCACTCTCCACCCCAACATTCTCTCTTCTTTTCTGAAAACCCCCACAAATCTTCACCTTCGCCTCCACAAGATAATGATCAGACATCCCTCCAGTTGCACCTCTCAGCACATTAACATCCAAAAGTCTCTCTTTCATGCGTCTATCAATTAACACATAATCTAATAACGCTCTCTCGCCATCTCTCGTACTTACATATGTATACTTATGTACATCTCGCTTTTTAAACCAGGTATTCCCAATCACCAGTCCTTTTTCAGCACATAAATCTACAAGCTCTTCACCATTTCCATTTACAACAGTGAACACTCCATGTATACCAATTATTCCCTCAACTACCACATTACTCACCCTTGCATTCAAATCACCCATCACTATAACCCGGTCTTGTGCATCAAAACCACTAACACACTCATTCAGCTGCTCCCAAAACACTTGCCTCTCATGATCTTTCTTCTCATGCCCAGGTGCATATGCACCAATAATCACCCATCTCTCTCCATCAACAGATGATATCAAGTATAATTCTTCTATCAGTTTGGACGGTGGAGCACAATAACATTGTGAAAAAAAATTAATTACACTAATAATATTAATAATAATAATAGGAAGAATAAAAATTGTATCATTAATTATCATGAAATAATTATAATAATAATAATAATAATAATATATTCTTTTTAAATTTGTGATCACCGTTTCCCATGTCAGCGAGTTAGTACCAGGAAACTGGTATACCACATTGATCCAATTCACTCTATTCCTTGCCCACCTTTCTCCCTCCTGCATGTTCAAGCCCCAATCACTCAAAATCTTTCTCACTCCATCTTTCCTCCTCCAATTTGGTCTCCCACTTCTCCTCGTTCCCTCCACCTCCGACACATATATCCTCTTTGTCAATCTTTCCTCACTCATTCTCTCCATGTGCCCAAACCATTTCAAAACACCCTCTTCTGCTCTCTCAACCACGCTCTTTTTATTTCCACCCATCTCTCTTACCCTTACATTACTTACTCAATCAAACCACCTCACACCACATACAGTCTTCAAACATCTCATTTCCAGCACATCCACCCTCCTGCGCACAACTCTATCCATAGCCCACGCCTCGCAACCATACAACATTCTTGGTACCACCATTCCTTCAAACGTAGCCATTTTTGCTTTCGGAGATAATGTTCACGACTTCCACAAATTCTTCAAGGCTCCCAGGATTTTCGCCCCCTCCCCCACCCTATGATTCACTTCCGCTTCCATGGTTCCATCCGCTGCCAGATCCACTCCCAGATATCTAAAACACTTTACTTCCTCCAGTTTTTCTCCATTCAAACTTACCTCCCAAATGACTTGACCCTCAACCCTACTGTACCTAATAACCTTGCTCTTATTCACATTTACTCTTAACTTTCTTCTTTCACACACTTTACCAAACTCAGTCACCAGCTTCTGCAGTTTCTCACATGAATCAGCCACCAGCGCTGTATCATCAGCGAACAACAAATGACTCACTTCCCAAGCTCTCTCATCCCCAACAGACTTCATACTTGCCCCTCTTTCCAAAACTCTTGCATTCACCTCCCTAACAACCCCATCCAAAAACAAATTAAACAACAATGGAGACATCACACACCCCTGCCGCAAACCTACATTCCCTGAGAAGCAATCACTTTCCTCTCTTCCTACACGTACACATGCCTTACATCCTCGATAAAAACTTTTCACTGCTTCTAACAACTTGCCTCCCACACCATATATTCTTAAAACCTTCCACAGAGCATCTCTATCAACTCTATCATATGCCTTCTCCAGATCCATAAATGCTACATACAAATCCATTTGCTTTTCTAAGTATTTCTCACATACATTCTTCAAAGCAAACACCTGATCCACACATCCTCTACCACTTCTGAAACCACACTGCTCTGCTCTGCTAATTTATTTATATATACATATATATATATATATATATATATATCTTATCCCTGGGGATAGGGGAGAAAGAATACTTCCCACGTATTCCCTGCGTGTCGCAGATGGCGACTAAAAGGGGAGGGAGCGGGTGGCTGGAAATCCTCCCCTCTCGGTTTCTTTTTAATTTTCCAAAAGAAGGAATAGAGAAGGGGGCCAGGTGAGGATATTCCCTCAAAGGCCCAGTCCTCTGTTACTAACGCTACCTTGCTAATGCGGGAAATGGGGAATAGCATGAAAGAAAGAAAGATGTATATATTTATTATACTTAATCATCATTTCCTGCATCAGCAAGGTAGCACTAGGAAACAAACAAAAAGAAAGGCCACATTCGTTCACACTCAGTCTCTAGCTGTCATGTGAAGGTGAGAGCGCAGGGAGGGGTAGCACCACTACTGAAGTAGGAGTTGTGAAAATGTGTGAAATCATAAAAGAGTGATCTCCAGACTGATTAAAATCTTCAAATGAGTCCTAAGAGATAAGCTGGCAGAATGTACGGAAGTAAACAATCTACATAACCCAGGACAACATGGTTTCAAGGTGGAAAGATCTTGCCTCTCTCAATTGTTTGACCACTATGATAGAATTGCTGAAAGCTCTGAAAAATGCAGAACATGCTAACATGATTTACATAGACCTTACAAAAGCATCTGAGAAATGTACATAACCAGGGTGTCACAGCACACAAAATGCTAAAGACAGGAATAATGAGAAAATCTGTCAGCTGGATATAAAACTTTTTAACTGATTTAACTAAGATAACAACAAATAGTTGCAAAATATATCATCTCTAGTACCTCTATGGTAAGAAGCTCATTACCCCAAGGAACTGTACTTGCACCCCTCCTATTCCTCATTCTTATATCTGACACTGACACAAACATAAGCCACTGTTTCATATCATACTTTGCAGATGATACAGGAATAAGTATGAAAATTACACCAATAGAAGGTGCAAAAAGGCTACAAAGATGCATAACCGAAATCTTTAACTGGGCAACTTAGAACAACATGCTTTTCAAAGGAGATAAGCTTCAACTCCTCTGGTATGGGAAATATGAAGAATATAAAAGACACAGAATATCAGACAAACACACACAGTGCCATAAACCAGCTGAATAATGTTAAAGACCTCAGAGTAATAATGTCTAACGACCTAACCTTCAATGAATACAACAAAATAACAGCTGCCTCATGCAGAAGGATGGTAAGCTGGATCCTGAAGACCTTCAAGATGAAAAAACACCAACGTTGATATTACTTAATGCACTTATTCTTTCACGAACTGAATATTGTCGTTCTAACATCACCCTATAAGGAAAGCAAGATTGTGGAATTAGAAAACTGTTCATAGTCCATATTAATGAGGTAAAGGGTTCAGAAATGGTTCATAGCCCATATCAGTAAGGTAATGGACCTAAATCACTGGGAATGGTTGAGCCTCTAAGGCTAAACTCCCATGAGTGCTGATGAGAGAAATATATCACCATCTATACCAGGAAATTTTTTGAAGGTATGGTTCCCAATTTACATTTGGAAATAACATCCCATTGGCCCATGAGGCACTGAAGACTTTGTAAAATACTACCTCTGAAATACAAAGGTGAAATATGCAAAAAAAGAGAACTCCTTGAACATCCAGAGCCCAAGACGCTACCACCTTGCCGGTTGACATCAGAAACAGACTCTTTAACACCTTGCCAGTTGACATCAGAAACAGAGTGGAATGTACAACAGAGAATTTTAAGAGTGCCCTGGCCATGTGCCTATAAAGTGTACCAGACCAGCCAGGCTGTGGGGGCTATGTAGGCCTAAGTGTTGTGGCTTCCAACAGTTTGGTTGACCAATGACCAAATCCAACACTGGGAATGAAGACCATTGAAGACTTTCAGGTATGCATTAGGTTAAAAATAAAAGTGGTTAAGAGAGTTGGGTGATCATTAGCGTTTATTATGCACCTGGCCTCGAGAAGAATGATGATAAGAGGCAAGTATTCTGGAAGAAGGTGAGTGAGTGTATCGCAGTTTTGATGCAAGAGACAGAGTATTAGTGAAAGGAAATTTAAATGAACAAGTAAGTAATGGGGCAGATGAGGGTATAATTGGGGGTATGGGGTATTCAGTAAGGTAAACAATTTATGAACTACTTTTGGAGTTGTGAGCTGAAAAAGGATTGGAAACTGGTGATACCCCATGAAAAAATGGACATACATAAGTGAACATGGTAAGTAGGAAAGATGGTGAGGAGGTATTACTGGATTATGTACTAATGGATAGGAGTGTAAAAGTTAGACTCTTGGATGTGAATGTGACCAGGTAATGATCGTACATATCAATGTATGATCATTACCTGGTAAAGATTTGCAAAGGATTTCAGAACAGAGGCAATGTAATGGGTGAGAAGAGGCTGGTGAAAGTAAGTGAGCTTAGAAAAATGTTTTGGAGGGAGGTTAATAATGAGAAAAACAAAAGAACAAATGGGAACACTGGTAAAAGAGGAAAATGGGGAGCTGGTAACAGGCAGTGATGAGGTGAAGAGATGGAGTGAGTACTTTAAAAGATTGCTGAATGTGTTGACAAGCTGGCAGATGTAGGGTCTTTAGGTCGGGAAGGTAGGGGAAGGGAGAGAGTCATGCTAAGTGGTTCTGTGAAGAGAGAAGAGATGAAGAAAGCCTTGTGTAAGATGAAATGTGGCCAGAGTGAATGGTATTGCAGTTGAATTTCTTAAGAAAGTAGGTGACTGTGATGTTGATTGGTACATTAGTATTTTTTAATGAATGTCTGGATCACAGTGGGATGCCTAGGAATTGGCTGAATGCATTTTTAGAGCCACTGTGTAAAAAGGCAAGGGAGAAAAAGGTGTGCGTTTGAATCGCACCTATATAAGTTAGTTTAACGTAACTGGTAAGGGGTTGTATGGAAGAGCAGTGATTGTGAGGAAGGTGGCAAGCACACAATATCAGACTGTGTGGTTTCAATAGTGGTAATTACCCACTTGTAAGCAATACATATTTGTCACGTATGGGGAGGGAGTTTACTCTCGTGGGGCCCTATCTTTCTTGAACACTCTCTACTAGGATACAATCTCTTGAATTTATGCATGCTATTTATATTAACCATGTCCTCAGTCAAACTGTTCCATTCATGAGACTCATGCTATAAAATTATTCCTGTACATCCTTATTTATTAAATTTCTTACTCAATTTCATGTCATGTCCTCTATCCTTACATCTTTCAAAGTACTGTCAGCTGTCCCACTTCATCGATCTCTTTAAGAAGAAGAAGAAAAAAAAAAAAAGAGTTGTGAGCAAGTAACTCACCAATCTTTCCTCTTCTAGGATGGGTAAATTCAAAACCTCCAGCCTTTCCCTCTACCTCAGCTATCTTCGTGTTCATACTATCTCTGTTGCTCTCCTGTGGACCTTCTCTTTGTTCTTTGTGCTTCTTTAGGTGTGGTGACCAAACCTGAGATGCATATTCTAGTTTTAGCCTTAAATATGACATGAACAGCCTGCTAAGTAATTCTTTATCCATATACTTGAAAGCTGTTCTGATATTTGCCAGCAGACAGTTTGTTTCAGCTTTATTCCTGCTAAGTAATAATTATATTGCTTCTGTCTTTCACTTCATCCCATCCTAATTACTTCACATTAGCTAGGGTTGAATTTCATCAACCACATTTCAGACCCACTTTAGTCTGTTTGGGTCCCCTCGTAAGCTGATGCAATCTCCTTACTTTTTATGTCCAAGTCTTTTGTATCATCTTCAAGCACATTCAGGTATGATTTCATACCTTCAAGCAAGTCAGTAATATAGATCAAGAGGAACGTTCCCAGAAATGAGCCTTGTGGCACTCCGCTGCTCTTATCAACCCATTAGGAAAAGGCTCTTCTCACATGCATCCTTTGTTCCCTTCCACTGAGATAATCTATCCAGTGAAGGAAATTCCCCCCTATTCCTGCATTATGATCCATCTTCATAATCAGCTTCCTATGTGGTACAGTGTCAGATGTCTTCTGGCAGTCCAGATACAGACAGTTCATCCAACCTTCCCTTCTGTCCAGGACTAAGTTTGATTTCTCGTTAAACTCTAAAAGATTAGCTATATATGACCTCCTTTCCCTAAAACCATGCTGTGTCTCACTTGAAATTTTTCCTCCACAGAAATCTTCCATATTTGCTTTCCAATAATCTTTCTAGAACTTTACACACCACACATTCCTGGTCTCCTTTCTTATACACAGATACATTTGCCCTTTTCCATTCCCTTGGCTCTATGCCTCTCTCTACAGACATCTTGAATGGTAATTCAAGTGGTGTATCAAGCGTATTTACACATGAAATTTCATAAGGACCTTGTATGAGTCTATGGGTCAAGTCCTTTTAGTATTGTTGGTGTCTTTTCTAGATCTCTTGATGATTTCCAAAGCCTCCTCCCTATTTCATCTCTGGTGTTGGGGTTATAGCATTTTTCAATGTGAAAACACTTTTGAACTTGCAATTCAGTTCCTCAAATATCCTTACAAAATCCTCTACAGTATTTTCCTCTGAATCCCTTAGCTAGCTAGATTAGCTGCCCCTTAATTGACAACAAGCTCCTGATGAATTTATGGAATTGTTTTGGATTTTCAGCTGCCATGTCCACAACATTCTTTTCAAAGTTTCTTTGTTCCTTTTTTCTTATCCTGCTATACTCAATCTGTGATGTCTTGGACCTTATGAATGCTAGATGACTAGAGTGCCAGTTATATCTCTGCCACTGCACTTCTCGAAGCTCCTTTGCCTTATGACTTTTATTAAACCATTTCTCCCCCTTTCTTACCATCCCCTCAGTTATTTGAGGCTTGAGGTACCCATGCCTCTACTTCTTCGTTGTACTTAACCTACGTTACCCTAGATATTATGAGGTTTGTGTAGTTTCCATGATTATATCATCTTTTTTCCCATCTCATCCCTGCTCTTTTAATGCCCTCTTTTACCACATATTCAAACTCTTCCAACCAGTGTATCATATAAAATATTCTCAATATCCATGCTAGTATAGGTGAAGATAAGGCTCAGTAATGATAGTGTATCAACCCTTCTCATGCTAGTGTGCTCTGTGGCTGCTGGTACAAGAAATTTTCATGTATACACTCTAAAAACTTTGTCTCCAAGACTCCCTATCACATTGAAAGTCCAAATTCCCCCAGTCTATCTCTTTCTAATCAAAATCCCCCATTGTTAGTGCTTTACCATCTCTAAGAAGAGAGTGTTTCACTTATTAAAGGCTTTGAAGAATGTCTGTGTGAAGCACTTAGATAAAACGAAGGACTTTCATGTAGCATATTGTGACATTTAAGCATCTAGACAAAGTATATGACAGGGTTGATGGACATACCTAGAGGAAGGTGTTGTGAATATATGGTGTGGAAGGAAAGCTATTAGAAGCAGAGAAGTTTTATCATGAGAGTAAGGCATGTGTACATGCAAGAAGGTAAAGAGAAGAGTACTCCACCTCTGTAGTGTAGCAATTACTGTTGCTGACCACTACACTTTCATGGAGCACCTGGAACAGAGCACATGGGTTTGAATTCTGGTGGCAGCAGTTGGTCCACAGTCAACTCAGTTCATCCTCCCCTTAAGGATGGTTGATAAACTAGATACTTGGTTTAGGCTATGTCATACATATCTATATAGTGTTACGGATATGGCCTTGTTATGGCATTCTGTTGTTCATGCCGTCTCAACTAAAATGAAAATAAAAAATGGTTCCAGGTAAAGGTGGGTCTGCAGTAGGGGTGTCTGATGTCATCATGGCTGTTTGTTTTTGGATGGGGTGCTTAGGGAGGTAAACACAAGAGTGTTAAAGATAGGGATAGGTATGCAGTCTGAAGTGAGTGAGGGTTTCAGGACCTGGGAAGTGAGGCAGTAGTTATTTGCTGGTGACAGCACTAGTAGAAAATTTGAGAAAGAAACTCCAAAAGTCTACTGATAACTGCTCATCACAAGTCTCATTCAACAGCATGGGGTTAGAAACAATTTATATCAAGATTTGGAAGTTCTGTGATGACGGTGAAACAAACAAGGGCATAGACTACACAGAGCAAGGTTAGGAGAGCTTGATAAAAAGGAATATGAGTGGTTCAAGCATCACATAAGTTAACAGGCTCCCATTTCTGGCTCCTTTTGCATGAAAAGGCCAGATAATTTCCCTGTTCAAAAGTATGTAACCTTTAGGTATCCACACACTCCTTGGTCCTCATTTGTTTGGGAGTTTTGAGTTTTAACTTTAATAATAACTATAAATATAATCATTCTTTGTTATACACAACTGCTTCTCCCATCTCAGCAAGGTAACATTTAAAGCAAAAAAAATAAAAAATTATTTGCACATATGCAATCTCTAGCTTCCATGTAAAATGCACCAAAATTAAAGCCTACCATCCCCAAAAAAGCCCTATTGACTACTCCATGATTTAATTTAATCATAACATATACCCTGGTTTAGCTTGACATGGCTCACATGCCCATTGCCCTATAGATATTACAACAATCTCATTCATTCAATCCTAAGTATTGCACTTGGAGAGGCAAAATTAGCTAATAAAGATGGTCCAGAGGAGGGCAACAAAATGATACCAGAATTAGAAAAGCTGACTTACAGGGAAAGGCTAGAGGCTTTATATTTGCCCAACTTGAAGAAAGAAGAGAGAGGGGTGACCTGATCACAACTTTGAATCTTTTAAAGCAGACTGATATAGACAAAGAATAGTTCTTCCTTGGTTTAGCAGTTAACGTTAATGGGCCGCCCAGGTTCAAGCACATGGGTTCGAATCCTGATTGCGGCTGTCAGTCCACACTCAACCCAGCTGTTCATCCATCCCTAGAGGTTGGTCGATGAAATGGGTACCTGGCTCAGGTTAGGGTATACCAATATATAGTATTAATGGGATGGCAATGATTTAGGCCTCAGTTGCCTGTGCTGTCTCAGGTAACAGAGAGAGAGAGAGAGAGAGAGAGAGAGAGAGAGAGAGAGAGAGAGAGAGAGAATGTAGCAATAGAGCAACCAAAGGACATACAATGAAATAAAGAAACTCGTTAAAAAAATCAAAATCATAGTATATGAGTATGGATGAATGGAATTAGACGACTGAGTACAAAGTTACCACAGACAGCATAAATCTAATTACTCGTACGAGAGCAGAGATGTTCTGGAGATGGGGCCCCATATGTGTAGGTAATCATAACTATCAAACTCTTCAATGTTCAAGCCCCAACACTCGAAAGCTTCTTTCATTTCGTCATTCCGTTATCTTCATCTTCCCCTTCTGCTTCCTCCCTCACCTTCTGACCCATGGATCAGTCATTCTTCGCTCATCCTCTTTATATGTACAAACCATCACACCCAAGTCAGCTCTCACAATCTTACTTCACTTACTATCACACATATCTCTTGCACTTATTTCTAACACAGTCAACATGTCAAGCACCATACACTGTCCTCTGGCATTTTATTTCTAACATATCCAACCTCTTCCATTCTTTTGCATTCTGGGTCCAAGACTTGCATTCACAAAACCTTCTTGGATGAATATAAGTTGGATGACTATAAGTTCAAACATAAACATCTTTACAAGTTGCTGAACTCTTTTTTCACACACTCCCCAATGCACCTAAGACCTTAACTCTCTTTCCTACCCTATGACTCACTTTTGCCCCAGTGATTCCATCCACGGCCACGTTCATTCCCAGGTACTTAGAGCAGTCCACATTATCCACGTCTTCCCCTCTCAAAGTTACTCACGAACCATGCAAATGTATTCCCCTGCTGCACATCATTAGCTTAATTTTGTTAACAGCCAATCTCCCCTTTCTTCTTCCTACACTCACAATTATAACAAATGAATACATGCATACAATAAAGCCCCACACACTGAATCTCATTGTTTACCATGATCGCTTAATATGTTCTGATTTGGCCCAATGACAGCTTATTGCCCCCTGCATACAATAGAGATTCAATCCACTGACATTACCAGAAAGCACCTGGCTGTGGTTAAGCCAAGAGTGAAAAGTCACCTTGGGCAAGGGTGTATCATTAGAGTAAATATTTTTCAAAAAACTTACTGTAAGGAGTCCATCATTTCCTCCTGATAAATGTAGCACAGCCCTGAAGATGCATGAACCCCTGAAGAGGTCCTGAGAGTTATCTAATAATACTAATAATAATAATGATAATAATAATAATAACAATAATAAATAATAACAATAATGATAATAATAAAATAATAACAATAATAATGATAAAAATAAAGTAATAAAGAATAATCTCGTTCATTCAGTCCAGATACAATTTTCTCCCTCAAGAAAATTCAGATACTTATAATCCTTGTTTTTTTTTTTAATTTTCTTTCCGTTATTACTTCCCTAAACGCTCATCATTGTTATTTTCATCTGTCCTCGTGTTCTTATTATATGAATAATTTCCTAAAATATTTTCTTATTCCCCTTGAAGTTCATCAAAACCCCGACTGTCCCATTTTTTTCAGCTCTCATACACTCCTTTTGACCTATTGTTTTTTCTTGTACATCTACCTACCCCGCTGCTTCCCTACTGATACCATCACACACATCACTTTTCTCTTTAAATAGACTGTTTGATTCCTCATTCTGCCGCTAGATATCTTTTCTTAATGTTCCCACCTCACTCTTTCTACATGCCTCAAATTCACCCACATATTCCAAAAAAACTGCGTTCCTAAATACCCTCCCAATCCTTCCTCATTCCTGTCACATACACTTGCACATTATCATCAGTCCTCACTATCTCGGTATCTCTAAACCCTAAGCTTGTTCTTCCAGGAAAGCTCACTCACCTTAACCACTTCTTTTAAGTGGGGATAGAGAAGACGTGACCCGCAAGTTTATTCCAGGGCAAACCCTCCGGACTAGTGTGGTTACTTAAATCACAAACACGTCCGTCGTTCTCTATAGAACGTACCACTAATGTGTTCTGCCGACAGAGTGCATCACGCTCGTTTGAAACAGAAGACAGACTAGCATAATGCATTACCTTATCAAATGCAGGGGTTGTGCGGCATATTGTGATTCATAAATATAATTCAGCGTGTTCTGCTTAGGTTAGTTGGAGTGGTATATCTGAGAGAGGTTCAGGAAACACTTTAAACAACATCGCTCTATTGAATAGGATATACGAAGTGAGATAACAGAGGGCAATAGATACTGGAGGTGCAGGATTACAGGGGAAAAGGAGAGGTCGGTTGTGCCAGGTTGAGAAATACGAGGCAGGCTTGGCAGGGGTTCTGTGATGCTGGTGATGGAAGGCGTCAGATGAAGCTTGGACCACATGGGAGGAGTGCGTGGCTTCCGAGTCAACGTGGAGCTCCTGCTGGAGGTAGGTGTGGCCAGTATCGCGCCTCCTGGAGTGTGCGGCGGCTACCGAATAGTGATAGGGAAGCAGGATACTCTTGGAGTGTGGGGCGACTGCCGGTAAGTGCTTGGGATGCAGGAGTACCGCGGGCGTGGCTGTATGTCCCGTGTTACAAATGCTGCTTGAAACGGGCGGAGGCGATGTCCCATGGGGCTTCTTGCCAAGGTGGACGTCGGAGATGAGGCACCACAACTGAACCTACCAGGAAGATGCAACATCAGGAGTCACGTTAGGACATCTATTGACGGAGACGCCCTAAGGGCGGCTTGAGTCTGAAGTCACATCGTCAGGACTTCAGGCACTGGAGTGATACACTCGCTGTCTAGTGGGGAATCGAATGCCTGACTGGCTTGCTATTTTTTTTTTTTTTTGGTCCGACATGGGCCTTTGCCTGTTGGCGGCCCGTTCCCTGGTTTCTATGCATGGTCTTCTGAGATGCAGGCAACTTCTTACGGAGATGGTACTGGGCGCGCTCGTTTCATGTGGGAGATGGCTATTCACCTATGGTCCTGAGCAGGTGTTCCATATGGTTCTTTTGAGTCTTTTGAAGAAGGGAGGCCACTGGTAGTACATGGTCTTCCTCACTGAAGTCAGGAACTCTTGTGCAGAGACTTTGTGTCACAACACAGTCCAGCATGTGTTCCAGTGGGTGCATTGCCGGCTCCTTACAGTAGACGCAATGGTGACGCCGGCTTGCTGCTGTGATACCCGGGTTAGATATTTAAGAGGCTGTGAGATCAGGTCTGTGAGGGGTATCTATTCCGAAAGGGAATTAGAGACGTCGAAGCCAAATGTCGCAAGCTTCTGAAACCGTGCTGGTGGAACTTGAGGTTAAGTCGGCCGACATCGAGCGTAGGTGTAAAGGGATTTAATGCTGTAGGTGCACCTGCGTAGGATGGGTTACCAAACATATTCTTCCGAGGATTATAAGGTCAGCTGAGGTTACAGGCTGTCACCCAGCAACGTCATTAGGTGACCCTTAGTCACCACAGTAATAACCATCTAATCAAGACTCAGATATCCTAGCGGCCGTCGACCATCAGCTTACGTCAGTGGTAGTTGCGTCTGGGTGATGCGTGTGTTGGGGTGGGGAAGACAGACCTTACGCACACCTACCATATGGTTTGTTCTCGGCCCCACATCGCTAGAGAGCGACGAAGAGGAAGCGGGTGGGTCACGGGCGGTAAATCAATTCTTTGTTACCGCTGACTCATTTTCCCCAACATTTTAGTATTCATGCTTCAGTCATGTGATCTTAGCATTTTCTTAGCAAACTGCCCTTGATCTTGGGGTTTTCGAAGCATTTATTACCTTTGATAAACGATATATAGTGATAAAAAAAAGGCCTAGAAATTACACTGTTTGGTTTGTACTTTATAGTATCCTTGCATACAGCCATGTATAACTAATCACTTTCGTTACTGTGTACACTCACGTTTATGAAGATGGACGTCTCCCAGAACGAACATCCGGCATTGGATATAGCGCCCTTCTCCTACCCCGTTAATGTAAACATTTCTTAGGCTTGGGCAATGAATTAGTTTTCCCTTTCTGGTTGGACACATGTTGGAACAATAACATATGCTGAATTTCTAAACGACCCCAATTTGAGCTAAAATGAGCAGAATTTGCGAAGTTTACGGCGCATTAACAACTCACCTGTAGGGGGCAGTGAACTATGGCGGTCCAGTCCAGGACCTGTGAGTTTGAATGGCTTCCCCGTCCTCCTCCCGCTCCTATCTTCAGTTTGCGCGTTAGACCTTTTGCAAAATTGGTGTAGGATTATGACTGCTGTACCATATCAACAATGGGTGCATCTGGGAACTCTGGACCTGGCGGGTGGTACACCTGTAAGAAAAAAATCAGATATGGTACCAACAGGTATTCAACCTGGAATGGATGAGACATCTGAAGGATTGGGTGAAAGCGGATGCGATTGATAAGTATTTGACACACAGATGTCTCTGTGTGTCAAGTACTTGTAGTGATGGTATGGCTATTATGATGAAAGGAAGTGTAAATACACAATTAAAGGATTTTATTTTATGGTTCATTCTGGGATCATTTTTTTTTCAGGACAGTTTTGGGAATTATCATTTGTTGGAGTGGTAACACTGGTAAGGTCACGGGGGGTGGTAACACTGTTAAGGCCACGGGGGGTGGTAACACTGGTAAGGTCACAAGGGTGGTGCTGTGGCTACTGCTGTGTCGGCCTCAGGAAGCGGCGGTTCTTTGAAACACTTTACCGATGGGGAACTTTTTATCCATGTGAGCTGACACGGCACGGGCAACTGTGGCCCCAACCACGGCCATATCATCAACGAAATCATTCTTCGGGGTGAGGTGGAAGCGGAGGGTGTATACCGCTATAGCTATTCACGTGGTGGAGTTTGCTAGCTGGTTCACGAGACATATGAATGACCTGAGAGGTCTGGGATGTTGGCAGGGGGTGGGGAAATCAACGCCAACCTCTCTGTCGCTGACTTGCCGGTGGCACCTGCCTCTCCAATCCCCTGTGGACCCACCCAACTCGTTCCTTCTCTTCAGAGGGAGCCTGGCTCTCGTGAGGGGCCCGGGTGGGATAACAAGCCCAACCTTCCCTAGGCCCAATGCTTAGCTCCCTCACCAACGGCGGTGGGCCGCCCTAAAGCACAGAGCCAGCACCTCCTGAATTGTAGGGAGGTTTCATCTCAAACAACAGTCTACCTTCTCTTTGCTGCCGTGGATGACCGGGCGTGGCAATTGGTTGTGGGGATCACAATTCCCTGATGTCGGGGATACGGGTTAACAGCACGGGTTGGTGAGGTGGGCAGATACCAGGGTTGGTCACGGTGGATCATTGACAGTCACTGACGCTTGGGGCAGGAGGCTGCACGGGCAATGCAGGTTGGCAGAGCGTACAGATAGATGGGCAGTTAAGTTCGGCGTCTTGCAGGGAGCTAGAGACTGTTTTACAATACCTTGTGTCAGTCAGTTTTCTTACACCAAACCTAACTCTTCTCACAGCACCGTGTCAGAATGGTCAAGCAACGACGCTAGTCAATTCGTGATACATAAGATCATTCACATACAAACAAGATACACAAGTGAGACTGAGTAAATAACAAATGTTGCCTCTACTGCGCTACTTACAGTAGCAAGGAAATGATGGACTTCCGTAGAGTGAATTGTTTGACGTGACTGTATTCTTCTCTCTTGTCAACAGACGATGGCTTTACTGTGACCCTGCTGAATTAAAAAACTTTCAGTTGTACACCGAGCCACTCACTATGAGTGCCATAATAGTTGCCATCTGAGTATTACAATGTCATAATACCGGACGCCATTCTCAAAATGATGACAGATCATGGTACTTTAACACATAGCATCCACTAAAACACAAGTATGCTTCTCAATGCAATTACACGAAGCATATAAAACACTGAAGGGTATAGCAATGTCGAGGAAGTCAAAGCATTGCTTAAGAAGAAGATATGCACGGGACGGCTAAGGCCCTGGGACCCGCTGGCTCATTCATACCTTGCAAACCTTGAGGAAATCAATGTTGTCAGAGAAGCAACACCGTCTTAAACGCCCTTAGAAATGTCAACAAAGTTTGCCAGTATTCTTTAACGTGTGTGTGTGTGTGTGTGTGTGTGTGTGTGAAGATTCGCCAAGACCAAGCTTGGCATGGGGGGGCTCTTGTCAATGACAGCACGTTCTCAGGTGAGCCATTGCTGACACACGTCGAGGTGTGTGTCTTGGTTTTCCATTCCTGGCACAGAGGGCAGCCCATGAGCAACTGTGTATTTTCTCCCCAGGATGTAGGTTGTATGTGATGAATTGCTTCACCCAAATTAAGATAAATTCATTATCTAACACGGGTTTTCTTCTCCACGCAGAACAAACGGTGAGGAAATACCCAACTTTATTTCATCTCCACCTATACCAATATTCTCGTCATCAGTAACGTCGAGAAAACATTTCATAGCAGAATGATAATAATGATGATAATAATAACAATAATAATAATAATAATAATAATAATAATAATAATAATAATAATAATAATAATAATAATAATGATAATAATAATAATAATAATAATAATAATAATAATAATAATATCATTATCATTATCATTATTATTGTAACAATAATGAAAAGTATAATAATTTACGTCACCGCAACAGAATGACAGTACAATTCGATTTGTTTTGACCAGTAGGAGCTGATGCAAAGAGTATGAATAAATATATTTCGACTCTCTAGCTATATCAATAACCTTAGAAAGAACTGTTAGAAGCGATGATACCCATTCACACTCCAGCTTGATTATGATCTGCCATCTTGGATGCCATTTTGAGTTATATTAGCTTAAAAATAAGGTCAATAAGATCTTTTTATTTCAATTTTGGTACAAAATCACTTCATACTCTCTGAAAGACTATCATTCAACACTTCAGCCTTCATCCGATTCATTCTAGATTTTGAAAGCGCGATCATTGATATTTACCTCACCCTCCACTGATAAGTTCTCTTTCCATATTCCACGACCTTTCTTTGTCAGTGTGGTATATTTTCCGCTCCATTTTTGCCCACAACCGAGGTGGGCCCAGAGGGAACTTGCCCCCCCCCCCTCCACTCTTTTCTATTATCTAGTGAGCTTATGGTATTAGGACAGTGTAATCTATATGGACAGAACATCAACACCGCTCTTAATAAGGGGAGACATGCCTTTTCTTTTTGTTTTCTTTTAGTCTCTGTGTATTGTTTTCTTTCCATTCTTTTCTCATATGTATTATGGATATCGTGTCTGCATGTTCAAACAGAATGATTACTGTTACCATGCAAACTACATGGAAAGTTCAGTTTACCTGAATAGGATAACTCCTAACTTAAAATTACAATGAAAAACAAAAACACATGGTACAATAAGGACAAGCAAATGGTAAGCAAGAAAATGAGATATACAGAGGTTTTTAAGTCACACTTATTGCTGTAAACGATTTTTTTTTTTTTTTACAGATGATTTTAACATGTCTTATTCCCAGTACAGGTGACCCATGTGCAACGCCATCCAACAAGAGTGGACTAGCAAGCTGCTGCTTCACAATTTCCAGAGAATTGCGAATACAGCCACCGAAATAAGATGCTTCAGTGATTTGTATACATAACTGTTCCGTTTCACCATATTTTCTTTTGCTTCAAATATATTCGCGTTTATTAGTCAATGTAACTTTTTAAAAAAAAAAAAATATGAAAATCGGTATGAAGCGTGTCTTCAAAGGAATGTATTTTTCCATTATATCACCTTAAGGTTTAGCCACCCTTGAATATCGTTTGTTTATATATCAATTGGTAATCATAACGCATTATTATTATCATTATTCATTTCATGGTAGGTTGTGGTATATTTGGCTTTAGGCATACCAGCTGTAAGGGTATTTATAGCCGACAACGCCATTTAGGTGTGACCACTCGAAAACGCTGGAATACTTTCTCCAGGTGGTCAATAAAATGCTAACGCCATAAACGCTCTTATCGTAATATCATTTTGTATTCTTTCATGTACGACTTATTCATTAGGAAGAATACCTCTGCAGTGTAAGGGACCATTCTTATTATTTTGTTAGGGTATACCCTCCCATATATCTTTATGGGTTATATTTTCTTTGGTTCCTTTGGGTCTGACCGCTTGCTTTCTCTATTGAGTTATGTTGGATATTCTTTAATTATCTGTACTTCGGAAGGATGAACAACTTTTAAACATTTACTGTGATTAACAGAAAGCAACTCTCCTACTTTTGATTATATGAAATCGAGCTTTCCTAACTTAATTCATTAGATAATTATATATTGTTTTAAAGGACCACACTGGATATAATATTTGTTTATATCATTTGCCATCCACAATTGAATAACTTAATATGTTCTTTGTCTATGTAATATGACAAAAAATCACAATATGCATCATGAATCTTATATATATATATATATATATATATATATATATATATATATATATATATATATATATATATATATATATATCGGCCAAAAAAATGCAAATTTATTACTCTGTCTTATCTGATGATTTTGAGATTTTCCACTTATCAAGTGGACACATCCACATACTTTCAATAAACCTCATCATGTAACGTGTCTTAGGATTAAAAGCAGAAAAAAATAACATGGTTTATATACCCCATTCCTTTGAACCTGACAGCTATTCTATGGAAATGTCAATATGTATGAAATAAGCATAATAACGCGGGAAAACCATATATTACATTCATGATTCCAATTCCAGTCATGTCTACCCAGAGTTTCTAAGTGACAGAGTAATACACACACACACACACACACATATGTATGGATAGATAGATAAATAGATAGATAGATAGATAGAAAGACAGATCATCCTACCCATTAGTTTTCATTCTGCTTCTACTTTGACAGCGGGTGAAGTGCATACAACCTCTCAGCTTACTGGCATGTGTTAGTGAAGTGGAAGACACGAGACGTAGATTTCATTAAAGCAGTCAAGACAAAACTTACCAAGGATGTAGGATCAAAGAGAACTACAGAGTAAAGAGAATGTAGAGAGGATGAGCCCGATTGCCCTTCTGAAAGTGTCAGATCCACTAGTGGCCGGTGCCTCGAGTCGTACATGAAAAGTATAAACAAACATTCACAACACACAATCCTTCCGTGATGATAATGAAGACACAACCAGGATGGTGCATGATTGAGACTTGCACCTTGTTCTGATCTCTTTAATTAGCAACACACACACACACACACACATAAAGCTAAAGTCAATTTCTTACTTGAGGAATGATTGTCGTCAACAGTTCTGTAGCTCATCCGTCTCAAACTTCCCAGCAGTACGTGACTCCATCCCTCTTGCCTTTGCTTTCACTTGTCCGAACCTGCGGCGTTCTTATGGTGGATGCAGCGCTGACGGAGTGCTGCAGGAATTTGTGGTTGGAGGAGCACAACGTAAGATCCCAGCCGCATAAACAAGCTACCCGTGGCTGGGCGGGCTGAACCCCGCACCACCTGACACCTCAAGTTCGAGGAGTACTTCGAAGCAACGAGTCGGTTTGGTTCGAGATGCCAGTGGTAAGCGCTCCACACTGTCCTCTGTATAGTGGCGGTGTTCCCTACAGCCCTCGCAGTGGTGTGTTGCTACCATTTTGGATGAAGACTAAACTGAAGGTCGAGTCAGTATGCAGTAGACGAAACCGTGGGTCAAGTCTGTGGTAGACGAAACCGTGGGTCAAGTCTGTGATAGACGAAACCGTGGATCGAGTCCGTAGTTAACGAAACCGCGGGTCAAGTCTAGACGGATTCACGGGTCGAGTCGAAAGACGAGATGATATTCAGTAAGTCAGTGAAAAGCGAGATCACTGCCAAGGGAGTGGAGGAGAGCAAATTTCGATCCTGTTTGTTTGAAAACAAACAGAGACAGTGCACTGAACTACAGGCGCTAGGAAGATTATGAGAGAACATATAACAATGATTACATGCAAACTAGAAACTATGTAAGTGAGAACCAGCATGGGATTAGAAATAAGAGGTCATGCATAACAAATCCTCTAGGATTCTATGACGTAATGAGCAACTTGAGAGAGAGAGAGAGAGAGAGAGAGAGAGAGAGAGAGAGAGAGAGAGAGAGAGAGAGAGAGAGAGAGAGAGCATTAAACAGGCTCACACAAAAGGCTGATAAAGAAACTATTTTTTTGGAAGGCATGAAAGAAATCCTTTGGTGGCCTGAAAATGAAATAAAAGGGAACAGAGGAAACATGTACGTGATGCTTTTTCAGTACTATGGAGCACTGGTTTAGGCTCAGTCTGGGGCGAATGTTATTCGTGATGTTTAGTAAATGGTTTGGCAGAGGGAGGTGAGCCATGCTTTGAACGCTTCAGGATAGTGCTAAACTCCTGGGATTAGAAATGAGTTATTCGGAATTTGAACAGCTGTAAAGATAACTTGACAAGCTCCACCGTGACCTCTGGTCATGATGTAGTTCAGCTTGATACTGCAAGGTGAAAATGAAGCTAAGTGAAAGGAGATCTGTTGATGATCATGCTGGGTCGGGGGGGGGGGGGGGGGGGGGGGGGAGTAATTGCTGGGATCGCGGGGTTAAACAGTTCTGATCCTCTTGCCGGAACTCGGTATCACGGGGAGTCACACAGATCATATTGGTTCTAATATCAAGTCGCTGTCAAGGGTACAGACAAGAACGGCCGAATCACCTACTGGGTGATATATATATATATATATATATATATATATATATATATATATATATATATATATATATATATATATATATATATATATATATGTTTCCTTGCGCTACCTCGCAAACGCGGGAGACAGCGACAAAGTATAAAAAAATATATATATATATATATATATATATATATATATATATATATATATATATATATATATTTTTTTTTTTTTTTTTTTTTTTTTTTTTTTTTCTCATACTATTCGCCATTTCCCGCGATAGCGAGGTAGCCTTTGAGGGAATATCCTCACCTGGCCCTCTTCTCTGTTCCTTCTTTTGGAAAATTAAAAAAAAAAAAAAAAACGAGAGGGGAGGATTTCCAGCCCCCCGCTCCCTTCCCTTTTAGTCGCCTTCTACGACACGCAGGGAATACGTGGGAAGTATTCTTTCTCCCCTATCCCCAGGGATAATATATATATATATATATATATATATATATATATATATATATATATATATATATATATATATATATATATATATATATATATATATATACTGCTTTCAAGCACACGGACAAGGGAATCGTAACGTATGAACTAATCACTAGTCAACATTGGAACTTCACTATCTTTAAGGATCGGGCCAAGACACTGAAAACATATTCACAGCACACGATTTCGTCCACATTACTTGACATAGCGCCAATTTGGGCGCGCTGTTTCTAAAAATAATATGAGGTGTTGGATAAGCTCCACCGTGTTGGAGAAACTCCAACGGAGGGTAATGAAACTGTACCTGAAATATGGCAGATGAGTTACAGGGAAAGAGTAGCAGCTATTGAATTTCCTAAGCTGAAGGGGAAAAGGAAGACGTGAGACATAATTATAACCTACGCTGTACATTTATTTGATCAGGTGAACATTAATCAGCGCTTTAATGTCAAAATAGATGTAACCAGTTACAGGAATCTGGTAAATTCCATATATGTCAGTCCGGTGAAGAAATCGGACAGATTATTCCATGTAACAACAGGAAAGATACTAAACATCAGAGAGACATCTCTAGAAACGTTAGAAAGAAAATGGCTGATGTTGATCTCTGATCCACCTGGGATCAACGATTATGATATGGCAACTGCAGAGATGTAGAAAACGTTTGCCCTCCACATAAACAATATTATGATCACTTCATGTCGTGGTTTTCTTAGATCACGTTCTGTGAAGTAGTGTAAGTCAGGTTCTAAACACTGCGGCCCTTTAAGATTTATATGAAATAGAAATATCCATATTTTTTTTCAGTTTATATTCATAAAAAGACGTTTTAAACACTAGCTCCCTCCCACACATTTACACCTCTCATATACCTATCTCCTGATTGCCTCGCCTTAACCAAGCTGTCCAGGACCTACGTAGACAACCTGCTGACAACACACAAATGATCACACTGACAAATTATGACGGAAGCTTCTAGGAGGAACGTCCCGTGGTATTGTGACGTGCATACGTACACACAGGAGCCACTAACAATAGGAAGGTGCGTGACGGCTGAGAATAAACAGCATCTTTTTCCTTCCTAGCACAAGCCCGCACTTAAGACACCTGATTCTGCAATTTCTCACTCGATTCTGCTGCCAGAGCCTTGTCATCTCTCAGGGATTCTACTCCCAGCAGAGTGCAAACCTGCCCCCTCCCTAATATTCACCCTCCTCACCACCCCCATCCATAAACATTAAATAACCATGGTGACATCATAGACCCTTGTGTGAACCCGGATGTTTGAAGGGTACGTTCGCCTCCATGTCCATATGTGCTGGCAAATTGAGATGAAATTTTGTGGGCATATTAATGCACGGCCAATGATTAGAGGGTGCAGGAGGTGGTGGGTGGACATCGTATCCGGGAATGGAGGTCCAAAAGGGGGCCCGGGAATTTCCTAGGATCTGAACAATTGTTTCCACATATTGAAGACTGGCATTTACATTTTGTCTGAGCCAACATGATTAAGATATTCTTAAAGCACATGGCATAAGATCGTAGTGGATAAAAACAGGATGACTAATGGAAAAGGGAAGGAGACCCGAAAGAAACTTTGTACCTCTTACTTAAATTCCTCTCAGAGGCCTTGTATGATATTAGCGATCCTGGAAACAAGGTCTTGTAATCGAAGGATATGAACGAAAAACGAAAGAAAAATTAACCATGAAGCAAGAAACGAATTAAAGAACAAAAACAAGTCCAGTCAATTATGCTTACATATGATCCGGATTTGCCCCAAGAAACGGATTTTTCTCTTGAACACGACCTACATTTCTAGCCGATTCTAAGCCCCTAGAAACGGGGTCCTTGGGTAACACTGGAGCCCTTTCTGAAAGGGATCCCGAGGTAATATACATATATATTTACTACCGCCCAGGGGGTCCCATCTATCCTTATGAGGTTCCTGCAGCACTCAGGAAACTGGCCACGTCCTCCTCCGGTCAGGACCATAGATAAAAGTGTGTTGTGTGTGCGTCAGTGTGTGCAGAGAATGCAGGGCTAATGGGCTGTAAGCGCTCGGTGCCTTCATGACGTGCGTCGTGGGTAGGATGTGTGACTACAGTTTTAGGGTTCTTTTTTTTTTTTTTTACAGGGAGAGAGGAAGAGATAGGTTTACACTCGGGTTCCCTCGTTTCTTAAGCTTGTATATATGTAGTGTGCCTTAATCGCTACGAATGTATGAGCACACACACACACCATAGCCTCTGCCAAGAACCTACTTCATCGGCCAATCTCTAGGAGAGGATGAGTAGTGGTTTCTTAGTTGGATATGTGTTGTGTTAAATGTGATGAATTGCTTCATCCCACATAAATTCAGTCTATGACCCTGAGCATGAAGGTTCTTGGAGTAGATGAAACAGTATATATATATATATATATATATATATATATATATATATATATATTTTTTTTTTTTTTTATATTATACTTTGTCGCTGTCTCCCGCGTTTGCGAGGTAGCGCAAGGAAACAGACGAAAGAAATGGCCCAACCCCCTCCCCCATACACATGTATATACATACGTCCACACACGCAAATATACATACCTACACAGCTTTCCATGGTTTACCCCAGACGCTTCACATGCCTTGATTCAATCCACTGACATCACGTCAACCCCGGTATACCACATCGCTCCAATTCACTCTATTCCTTGCCCTCCTTTCACCCTCCTGCATGTTCAGGCCCCGATCACACAAAATCTTTTTCACTCCATCTTTCCACCTCCAATTTGGTCTCCCACTTCTCCTCGTTCCCTCCACCTCCGACACATATATCCTCTTGGTCAATCTTTCCTCACTCATTCTCTCCATGTGCCCAAACCATTTCAAAACACCCTCTTCTGCTCTCTCAACCACGCTCTTTTTATTTCCACACATCTCTCTTACCCTTACGTTACTTACTCGATCAAACCACCTCACACCACACATTGTCCTCAAACATCTCATTTCCAGCACATCCATCCTCCTGCGCACAACTCTATCCATAGCCCACGCATCGCAACCATACAACATTGTTGGAACCACTATTCCTTCAAACATACCCATTTTTGCTTTCCGAGATAATGTTCTCGACTTCCACACATTCTTCAAGGCTCCCAGGATTTTCGCCCCCTCCCCCACCCTATGATCCTCTTCCGCTTCCATGGTTCCATCCGCTGCCAGATCCACTCCCAGATATCTAAAACACTTCACTTCCTCCAGTTTTGCTCCATTCAAACTTACCTCCCAATTGACTTGACCCTCAACCCTACTGTACCTAATAACCTTGCTCTTATTCACATTTACTCTTAACTTTCTTCTTTCACACACTTTACCAAACTCAGTCACCAGCTTCTGCAGTTTCTCACATGAATCAGCCACCAGCGCTGTATCATCAGCGAACAACAACTGACTCACTTCCCAAGCTCTCTCATCCCTAACAGACTTCATACTTGCCCCTCTTTCCAAAACTCTTGCATTCACCTCCCTAACAACCCCATCCATAAACAAATTAAACAACCATGGAGACATCACACACCCCTGCCGCAAACCTACATTCAATGAGAACCAATCACTTTCCTCTCTTCCTACAAGTACACATGCCTTACATCCTCGATAAAAACTTTTCACTGCTTCTAACAACTTGCCTCCCACACCATATATTCTTAATACCTTCCACAGAGCATCTCTATCAACTCCATCATATGCCTTCTCCAGATCCATAAATGCTACATACAAATCCATTTGCTTTTCTAAGTATTTCTCACATACATTCTTCAAAGCAAACACCTGATCCACACATCCTCTACCACTTCTGAAACCGCACTGCTCTTCCCCAATCTGATGCTCTGTACATGCCTTCACCCTCTCAATCAATACCCTTCCATATAATTTACCAGGAATACTCAACAAACTTATACCTCTGTAATTTGAGCACTCACTCTTATCCCCTTTGCCTTTGTACAATGGCACTATGCACGCATTCCGCCAATCCTCAGGCACCTCACCATGAGTCATACATACATTAAATAACCTTACCAACCAGTCAATAATACAGTCACCCCCTTTTTTAATACGTTCCACTGCAATACCATCCAAACCATATATATAATGTGCTGAAATGGTTTGGACATATGGAGAGATTGAGTGAGATATTGACGGAGAGCACAAATGTGTCAGCAAATTGGAGATAGAAGGATGGCGTGAAAAGATTTTGTGTAATCTGGGCCCTGAGCATGCAGGAGCATGAAATGCATGCACGGGATAGAGTAAATGTCATTGGATTGAAGTAGGGCATGAGAGGCGGCTGGGTTAAACCATAGAGAAGTCTGTTGTGCCTGGTGTGAATAGGGGGCTGTAGTTTCGGTGCATTACACATGAGAGCTGGAGAATGGATTGAGCAAATGTGTCCCTTTCTTCGTCTGTTCCTGGAATTACCTCGCTAACGAGGGGAACAAGTATATATATATATATATATATATATATATATATATATATATATTCTCTAAGAGCAAGACACAAGTTTCTTTTATTCTTGATTTATGTTTTCTACATCACTTTTAAAATTAATCATTCAGTTATATACTGATCCGTCTTCCTTTCCACTTCATCCTAACAGCAAGACATAAGTTTCTTTTATTCTTAATTTCTGTTTTCTACATCACTCTTGAAAATAACCATTTAGTTATATACTGATCTGTCTCCCTTTCCATTTCATCCTTTCAGTCTTCCTCGCAGAACTTGCCTACACTGTATCATCTTCATATCTGCTCTTTCTTCTTTTTAACTGCAGCTTTTGAAATCTTATTATTTCTTTTTTGTCATCTCTATTGAGTTTCTATCACAACTGCATCCAAAAGCTTTCTCATCGATATCTTCTTTCCCTTGAGTTAAAGTTTTCGACTCATGTAGAATACCGTCTTTCCATTTATCACCCCAAAGTTTGGGGAAATGGGGAGGATGGGCCACGCGAGGAAAGGGCTCGTGCCAAGATAAAGTCTAAATGACAATAACACAGTGCACAGGTCCTCCTTCTGCAGTTCCTTTCAGTACAGTCATATGAAAATTGGATTCTATCATTAAGGAAAAATTCTAATTCAGTAAAAATACTAGTAGAGTTACCGCAATATTAAGAAATTAAACGGGAGACTAAAGACTCGTGCTTTCCCTACACTGAGCTATTGAAGGGGTGACCATAAAACTTTGAATAGAGGATGCCATCAGGGTGACTTGTGTAAAAATTAAAATGGAGCTTAAAAGCCCCTTACCGGGTATACTATTCCAAAATTAAGGGGTTTGTAAGTACTACTTCATTACAAAATTGTGCGGACTATTCAGGCGATGCTGCTAGAGCAGAGTGACTGTGATGTAAGGTCCCACCATATAGAAAATATTTCTGCGGGGTCGATATCTCAGGGGTCTTGTGGGTCACGGACCTTACGGAAGGGAAAGTAGTGCCCCAGTTCTGGCGGAATACCTGCTAAAATATCCGTTTTTGGACTCAGAAAGTCATAAGATATTTGTAAAACAAA
Source organism: Panulirus ornatus (assembly GCF_036320965.1). Classification (NCBI taxonomy): domain Eukaryota; kingdom Metazoa; phylum Arthropoda; class Malacostraca; order Decapoda; family Palinuridae; genus Panulirus; species Panulirus ornatus. The sequence goes on from NC_092279.1 coordinate 29,558,583, forward strand.
TAAAATACGTAAATTGGAATTATCTGCGAGTATACTAGAACATAATTATGAATATCCTGTAATATACATCAGTTCCCCGTTATATTACTTTTTTTCGCGGAACCTTGGTGGGAGGTTGTTGGTGGGGGGATTAGGAGGGGGACAGAGCCGCGATACCAGACGTACGACTAACGATTCGTGCCTGTGTTTTAATTGGTTCTATTAATTTCTCTACTCAAACAGTGGATAAGGATATAACTTTTACTTTCTTTGTAA